>NC_083401.1:1055456-1201799 GCF_020745735.1 Hemiscyllium ocellatum | reverse complement strand
GGGTGGTGTGGGTGGTGTCGGGGTGGTGGGGTGGGTGTCGGGGTGGTGGGGTGGTGTCGGGGTGGTGTCGGGGTGGTGTCGGGGGGGTGGTGGGGTGGTGTCGGGGTGGTGTCGGGGTGGTGTCGGGGTGGTGTCGGGGTGGTGGGGTGGTGTCGGGGTGGTGGGGTGGTGTCGGGGGTGGGGGGTGGTGTGGGTTGTCGGGGTGGTGTCGGGGTGGTGTCGGGGTGGTGTCGTGGTGTCGGGGTGGTGTCGGGGTGGTGTCGGGGTGGTGTCGGGGTGGTGTCGGGGTGTCGGGGTGGTGTCGGGGTGGTGTCGGGGTGGTGTCGGGGTGGTGGTGGTGGTGTCGGGGTGGTGTCGGTGTGGGTGGTGTCGGGGTGGTGTCGGGGTGGTGTCGTGGTGTCGGGGTGGTGTCGGGGTGGTGTCGGGGTGGTGGGGTGGTGTCGGGGTGGTGGGGTGGTGTGGGGGTGGTGTCGGGGTGGTGTCGGGGTGGTGGTGGGGTGGTGTCGGGGTGGGGGGGTGGTGTCGGGGTGGGGGGGTGTCGGGGTGGTGTCGGGGTGGTGGGGTGGTGTCGGGGTGGTGGGGTGGTGTCGGGGTGGTGTCGGGGTGGTGTCGGGGTGGTGGGGTGGTGTCGGGGTGGTGTCGGGGTGAACGTTTTGAGGTGGTGTCGGGGTGAACGTTTTGAGGTGGTGTCGGGGTGAACGTATGTGACTGAGGGACAAAGGGACAAAGGTTGTTGTAAATGGCTGTCTCAGACTGCTGACCAGAATACAAGGCTGCGACCCAGGAGCTGTGTTCAGGATATCTGCTCCCTCTGATATACACCTCAACACGGATGAACATGCACAGTTACAAAGACCACTTATTGGCCAGAATGATGAAATGCAGTTAAAGATTGAGCTAGATAGTAATAAAGCTCAGTAACAGAGAACGCAGTTGATGTGACAGACAGTCAGGGCAGAGGGAAAGTGACTGAATTCAATCAGGAAAAAACATTAACACCAACAATACAGGATCAAATGTTCACAGAAAGGAGGGAGACACATCTGTGACCGAGGAGGGACACACATCTGTGACGGTGGAGGGACACACATCTGTGACCGAGGAGGGACACACATCTGTGACGGTGGAGGGAGACACATCTGTGACCGAGGAGGGACACACATCTGTGACGGTGGAGGGAGACACATCTGTGACGGTGGAGGGACACACATCTGTGACCGAGGAGGGACACACATCTGTGACGGTGGAGGGACACACATCTGTGACCGAGGAGGGACACACATCTGTGACGAGGAGGGAGACACATCTGTGACGGTCTATATGTTTGTTCCTTTCTCAGACAAAGTTGAAGGGAAATGTAAGAGCTGGTTTTGAAATTCTGGCCGTTTCTGAGAGAAGGCAGTAAGATGGCAGCGTGCTGTGCTTTTGGCCCCAGGTATGGGGAAGCAGCTCTGGCTCTCTCCCTGTGGGAGAGTGAGACTGAATACACAGTTACTTCACCTGTGACTGTAATAGGAGGACAGTAGTGTCTGGATCTCTGCAGCCACTGCACTATCCTGGAGAAGGAGACCCTGGCATGGGGAAGGACGAGGAGACACTGCCCAGCAACCGGCCAGCAGGAGAAAACACCAGACACCAGAGAGAGAGAGAGAGAGAGAGACAGAGAGACCCATCAGAACCACAGAGCAGGGAGCACGCACTCACACCCCCGTCACTCACACTCACACCCCCCGTCACTCACACCCCCCGTCACTCACACTCACACCCCCGTCACTCACACTCACACCCCCGTCACTCACACTCACACCCGCCATCACTCACACTCACACCCGCCATCACTCACACTCACACTCACACCCCCGTCACTCACACCCCCCCGTCACTCACACTCACACCCCCCTCCGTCACTCACACTCACACTCACACACGCCCCGTCACTCACACCCCCTCCGTCACTCACACCCCCCCCGTCACTCACACTCACACCCCCGTCACTCACACTCACACCCCCGTCACTCACACTCACACCCCCGTCACTCACACCCCCTCCGTCACTCACACCCTCATGAGCAGGAACACCTTCTCCTGATCTAATCTGTCCAGTCCATAATTTTAAAAATCTCTGTCAATTTTCCAGTCAGCCTTCTTCTCTCATCCTCCAGTCTGTCCTGCTCACTGCTGGCTCTCGTTCCTGGAACTATTTGTGTAAATCCTCTCTCTCTCTCTCTTTCATAGAACATAGAACATAGAAGGATACAGCGCAGTACAGGCCCTTCGGCCCTCGATGTTGCGCCGACCGAATCCTACCTAACCTATACTAGCCCAATAACTTCCAAATGCCTATCCAATGCCCGCTTAAATGACCATAAAGAGGGAGAGTCCACCACTGCTACAGGCAGGGCATTCCATGAACTCACAACCCGCTGTGTAAAGAATCTACCCCTAACATCTGTCCTATACCTACCACCCCTTAATTTAAAGCTGTGTCCCCTAGTAACACCTGACTCCATTAGCGGTAAAAGGTTCTTAGTATCTACCCTATCTAAACCCCTAATCATCTTATACACTTCTATCAGATCTCCCCTAAACCTTCTCTTCTCCAATGAGAACAGCCCCAAGTGCCTCAGCCTTTCCTCATAAGATTTTCCTACCATTCCAGGCAACATCCTGGTAAACCTGCTCTGCACTCGTTCCAGTGCCTCCACATCCTTCCTATAGTATGGCGACCAAAACTGCACACAATACTCCAGATGAGGCCGCACCAGAGTCTTATACAACTGCAACATGACCTCAGGACTCCGGAACTCAATTCCTCTGCCAATAAAGCCCAGTACACCATATGCCTTCCTCACAGCACTATTTACCTGGGTGGCAACTTTCAGAGATCTGTGTACATGGACACCAAGATCCCTCTGCTCATCCACACTACCAAGTAGCCTACCATTAGCCCAGTAATCCATCTTCTTGTTACTCCTACCAAAGTGAATGACTTCACACTTAGCTACATTGAATTCCATTTGCCACCTTTCTGCCTAGCTCTGCAACTTATCTATATCCCGCTGTAACCTACCACTTCCTTCCTCACTATCCACAACTCCACCGACTTTTGTGTCATCCGCAAACTTGCTTACCCAGCTTTCAAGCCCTTCCTCTAGATCATTTATAAAGATAACAAAAAGCAATGGTCCCAAAACAGATCCTTGTGGTACACCGCTAGTAACTGCACTCCAAGATGAACATAGTCCATCAACTACTACCCTCTGTCTCCTTCCAGCCAGCCAATTCCTAATCCAAACCTCTAATGTATCCTCAATGCCATACCTCCGTAGTTTTAGCATTAGCCTACCATGGGGAACCTTATCGAACGCCTTACTAAAATCCATATACACAACATCTACTGCTTTACCCTCGTCCACTTCCTTAGTCACCTTCTCAAAGAACTCAATAAGGTTTGTGAGGCACGACCTGCCCTTCACAAAACCATGCTGGCTATCCTTGATCACGTTATTCCTATCCAGATGTTCATAAATCTTATCCCTTACCATTCTCTCTAAGACTTTGCCCACCACTGAAGTCAGACTCACTGGCCTATAGTTACTAGGGCTATCCCTACTCCCTTTCTTGAACAAGGGGACCACATTCGCTATCCTCCAGTCCTCTGGTACTATTCCCGTTGACAATGACGACATAAAAATCCAGGCCAATGGCTCTGCTATCTCCTCCCTAGCTTCCCATAGGATCCTGGGGTAAATGCCATCAGGCCCAGGAGACTTATCTATATTCATCCTCTCCAATATTCCCAGAACCTCTTCCCTGCATATTTCCAGGGCATCCATTCTAATCATTTGTGACTCCATATTCACATCAGCAACAGTGTCCTGTTCCTGAGTGAATACTGATGAAAAGTATTGATTTAGTGTCTCTCCAATCTCCTCTGCCTCCACACACAACTTCCCACTACTATCCTTGACAGGACCGATACCTACCCTAGTCATCCTTTTATTCCTGACATACCTATAGAAAGCCTTTGGGTTTTCCCTAATCCTACCAGCTAAAGACTTTTCATGTCCCCTCCTTGCTGCTCTTAGCTCTCTCTTTAGATCCTTCCTGGCTACCTTATAACTCTCTATCGCCCCAACTGAACCTTCACGCCTCATCTTTACATAGGCCGCCCTCTTCCCTTTCACAAGGGATTCCAATTCCTTACTAAACCACGGCTGCCTCACAAGGCCCTTTACACCATGCCTGACTGGTACATACTTATCGAGGACACGTAGTAGCTGCTCCTTGAACAATCCCCACATCTCATTAGTGTTCTTCTCTTGAAGCCTGTTTTTCCAATCCACACATCCTAAGTCATGCCTCACTGCATCATAATTTCCCTGCCCCCAGCTATAACTCTTGCCCTGCGGCGCACACTTATCCCTCTCCATCACTAAAGTAAAAGTCACCGAGTTGTGGTCACTGTCCCCGAAGTGCTCACCTACCTCCAAGTCTAACACCTGGCCTGGTTCATTACCTAGAACCAAATCCAGTATAGCCTCCCCTCTTGTTGGCCTGTCTACATATTGTGTCAGGAAACCCTCCTGCACACATTGGATAAACACCAACCCATCTAATGAACTCGAGCTATAGCTCTCCCAGTCAATATCTGGGAAGTTAAAGTCCCCCATTACAACCACCCTACTACCTTCACTCTTTTCCTGAATCATCCTCGCAATATTATCCTCTACTTCTCTAGGACTATTAGGAGGCCTGTAGAAAACTCCTAACAGGGTGGCCTCACCTTTCCTATTTCTAACCTCAGCCCAAACTACCTCAGATGGCAAGTCCTCTTCCATCGTCCATTCCACTGCTGTAATACTATCTTTGACAAGTAATGCCACACCTCCCCCTTTTTTACCCCCATGTCTGATCCTACTAAAACATTTAAACCCTGGAACCTGCAACAGCCATTCTTGTCCCTGTTCTATCCACGTCTCTGTAATGGCCACAACATCGAAGTCCCAGGTACCAACCCACGCTGCAAGTTCACCTACCTTATTTCTTATACTTCTGGCAGTGAAGTATACACACTTCAATCCACCTTTCTGGTTACAGGCACCCTCCTTCGAGATCGCTGCATTATTCATAACCTCCCTACACTCAAGGTCCTGTACCCTAAAGCTACAGTCCTGGTTCCCATGCCCCGGCGGAGTTAGTTTAAACCCTCCCAAAGAGCACTAGCAAACCTCCCCCCAAGGATACTGGTGCCCCTCAGGTTCAGGTGTAGACCATCCTGTTTATAGAGGTCCCACCTTCCCCAGAAAGAACCCCAGTTGTCCAGAAACCGGAATCCCTCCCTCCTGCACCATCCCTGTAGCCACGCATTTAACTGCTCTCTCTCCCTATTCCTCGACTCTCTATCACGTGGCACGGGTAACAAACCAGAGACTACAACTCTGTTTGTTCTAACTCTGAGCTTCCAACCTAGCTCCCTGAAAGCCTGTCTGACATCCTCACCCCTCTTCCTACCTATATCGTTGGTGCCAACGTGGACCACGATCTGGGGCTGCTCCCCCTCCCCCTTAAGGACCCGGAAAACACGATCAGAGACATCACGTACCCTTGCACCTGGGAGGCAACATACCAAACGTGAGTCTCTGTCGCCCCCACAAAACCGTCTGTCTGTACCCCTCACTATCGAGTCCCCAAGAACTATCGCTCTACCTTTCTCCACCCTTCCCTTCTGAGCAACGGGGCCAGGCTCCGTGCCAGAGGCCTGAACCTCGTTGCTTGCCCCTGGTAAGTCATCCCCCCCACAAGTATCCAAAACGGTATACTTGTTCTTGAGGGGAATGACCGCAGGGGGTCCCTGCACTGGCTTCCTCCTCCCACTCCCCCTCACTGTCACCCATCTATCTTGAACTTTCGGAGTAACTACTTCCCTAAAGCTCTGATCTATGACCCTTTCTCTTTCTCTCTCTCTCTCTCTCCCCCCCACTCTCTCTTTCTCTCTCTCTTTCTAACACATTCACATCTTCCCCAGAATGTGGCACCCAGGACTGTACACAATGCTCCCGCAGACGTCGAACACGTGTTTTGTACAAGTTCAGTATCACCTCTGTGCCCTTGGAGACGATGCCCCTATTATTCAGGTTCAGGACACTGTCTGGTTGATGAACTGCTCTCCCTCCCTGTCCTGCCACCTTCAATGCTCTGTGCGTACATACACCCAGCTCCCTCTGGTTCTCCTCCCCTACCTTCAGAATTTACCCCTTTAGGACCATCACACCACACCGGATCAATGTTGATTTCATCAGTTTCCTCATCTTCCCTCCCCCACCTTATCCCAGATCCAACTTTCCAATTTGGCAACGTCCTCTTGACCTGTCCATCTTCCTTCCCACCTACCCACTCCACCCTCTTCTCCAACATATCAACATTATCCAGACCTTTATCTACCTATCGCATTCCCAACTACCTTCCGGAGCATCCGGAATAACGTGGGTGGGCTTGCAGCAAGGGTTGGTACCTGGGACTTCGGTGTTGTGGCCATTTCGGAGACATGGATAGAGCAGGGACAGGAATGGTTGTTGAAAGGTTCCAGGATTTAGATGTTTCAGTAAGAACACAGAAGATGGTAAAAGAGGGTGAGGTGTGGCATTGTTAGTCAAGGACAGTATTACGATGGCTGAAATGACGTTTGAGGACTCATCTATTGAGTATGTACCTGTCAGGCAGAGAGGAAGTGGTCAAGTGAGGGGACCATGCTTTACTAAAGATGTTGAATCTCTTGTCAAGAGGAAGAAGAAGGTTTATGTTAGGATGAGAAGTGAAGGCTCAGTTAGAGTGTTTGAGAGTTACAAGGTAGCCAGGAAAGACCTAAAGAGAGAACTAAGAAGAGCCAGGAGGGGACATGAGAAGTCATTGGCAGATAGGATCAAGGAAAACCCTAAAGCTTTCTGTAGGTATATCAGAAAGAAAAGAATGACTCAAGTAAGATTAAGGCCAATCAAAGACAGTAACAGGAAGTTGTGCGTGGAGTCTGAGGGGATTGGAGAAGCCCTAAATGAATAATTTTCATTGGTATTCCCACTGGAAAATGACAATGTAGTTGAGCAGAATACTGAGATACAGGCTACTAGACTACACGGGATTGAGGTTCACAAGGAGGAAGACTGACAATAGCAAATGTTGTCCCCTTGTTCAAGAAGAGGAGTAGAGACAACCCTGGGGATTATAGATCGATGAGCGTTACTTCGGTTGTGGGTAAAGTGTTGGAAAGGGTTATAAGAGATCGGATTTATAATCATGTAGTGAGGAATAATTTGATTAGGGATAGTCAGCATGGTTTTGGGAAGGGTAGGTTGTGCCTCACAAACCTTATTGAGTTCTTTGAGAAGGTGACCAAACAGGTAGATGAGAGTAAACCGGTTGATGTGATGTATATGGATTTCAGCAAGGTGTTCGATAAGGTTCCCCACAGTAGGCTATTGTACAAAATGCAGAGGAATGGGATTGTGGGAGACATAGCAGTTTGGATCAGTAATTGGCTTGCTGAAAGAAGACAGAGGGTGGTGGTTGATGGGAAATGTTCATCCTGGAGTCCAGTTACCAGTGGTGTACCACAAGGGTCAGTGTTGGGTCCACTGCTGTTCATCATTTTTATAAACGATCTGGATGAGGGCGTGGAAGGGTGGGTTAGTAAATTTGCAGACGACACTAAGGTCGGTGGAGTTGTGGATAGTGATGAAGGATGTTGTAGTTTACAGAGAGACATAGATAAGCTGCAGAGCTGGGCTGAGAGGTGGCAAATGGAGTTTAATGCAGAAAAGTGTGAGGTGATTCACTTTGGTCGGAGTAACCGGAATGCAAAGTACTGGGCTAATGGTAAGATTCTGGGTAGTGTAGATGAGCAGAGAGGTCTCGGTGTCCAGGTACACAGATCCTGAAAGTTGCCACCCAGACTGACAGGGTTGTTAAGAAGGCATACAGTGTTTTAGCTTTTATTAATAGAGGGATCGAGTTCTGGAACCATGAGGTTATGCTGCAGCTGTACAAAACTCTGGTGTGGCCGCACTTGGAGTATTGTGTACAGTTCTGGTTACCACATTATAAGAAGGATGTGGAAGCTTTGGAAAGGGTGCAGAGGAGATTTACTCGGATGTTGCCTGGTATGGAGGGCAGGTCTTACGAGGAAAGGCTGAGGGACTTGAGGCTGTTTTCGTTAGAGAGAAGAAGGTTGAGAGGTGACTTAATAGAGACATATAAGATAATCAGAGGGTTAGATAGGGTGGGCAGGGAGAGCCTTTTCTCTTGGATGGTGGTGGCTACCACAAGGAAACATATGCGGCATGGTGGTACAGTGGTTAGCACTGCTGTCTCACAGCGCCAGGGACCTGGGTTCAATTCTAGCTTCAAGCAACTGTCTGTGTGGCGTTTGCACATTCTCCCCGTGTCTGTGTGGGTTTCCTCCGGGTGCTGCGGTTTCCTCCCACAGTCCAAGGATGTGCAGGTCCGGTGAATTGGCCATGCTAAAAGTGCTTGTGGTGATCAGGGATGTGTAGGTTAGGGGCATTAGTCAGGGGTAACTATAGTATCACACAGTAGGGGAATGGGTCGGGGTGGGTTACTCTGCGGAGGGTTGGTGTGGATTTGTTGGGCTGAAGGGCCTGTTTCCATACTGTAGGGATTCTATGATTCTTTATATTGAGGGTTGATAGATATAAGACAGATGTCAGAGAGTAGTAGGGGTGTAGATCGCTCTGCCTGTAATAGGAATAGACTCACCAACTTTCAGGGTATTGGATGGATATCTGGATGAGAATGGAATAGTGTAGGTTAGATGGGCATCCAATTAGTTACACAGATCAGTATAACATTACTGTACTGTAATTCCTCTCTTCAGGAAAGGAAATAGGGAAATCCCCAGCAATTACAGACCAGTCGGTCTCACGCCTGTCGTCTGCAAGGTGTTAGAAAGGATTCTGAAGGATAGGATTTATGACCATCTGGAAGAGCATGGCTTGATTAAATGCAGTCAGCACGGCTTTGTGAGGGGCAGGTCATGCCTCACAAACCTTATCGAGTTCTTTGAGGATGTGACTAGAAAAGTTGATGAGGGTCAAGCTGTGGATGTGGTGTATATGGAATTCAACAAGGCATTTGATAAGGTTCCCCTTGGTAGGCTCATTCAGAAGGTCAGGAGGAATGGGATACAGGGGAACATAGCTGTCTGGATACAGAATTGGCTGGCCAACAGAAGACAGCGAGTGGTAGTAGAAGGAAAATATTCTGCCTGGAAGTCTGTGGAGAGTGGTGTTCTACAGGGCTATGTCCTTGGGCCTCTATTGTTTGTCATTTTTATTAATGACTTGGATGAGGGATTGAAGGATGGGTCAGCAAGTTTGCAGATGACACAAAGGTTGGAGGTGTCGTTGACAGTATAGAGGGCTGTTGTAAACTGCAGCGGGACATTGGCAGGATGCAGAGATGGGCTGAGAGGTGGCAGATGGAGTTCAACCTGGATAGATGCGAGGTGATGCATTTTGGAAGGTCGAATTTGAAAGCTGAGTACAGGATTAAGGATAGGATTCTTGGCAGTGTGGAGGAACAGAGAGATCTTGGGGTGCAGGTACATGGATCCCTTAAAATGGCCACCCAAGTGGACAGGGTTGTTAAGAAAGCATATGGTGTTTTGGCTTTCATTAACAGGGGGATTGAGTTTAAGAGTCGTGAGATCTTGTTGCAGCTCTATAAAACTTTGGTTAGACCGCGCTTGGAATACTGCGTCCAGTTCTGGTCGCCCTATTATAGGAAAGATGTGGATGCTTTGGAGAGGGATCAGAGGAGGTTTACCAGGATGCTGCCTGGACTGGAGGGCTTATCTTATGAGGAGAGGTTGACTGAGCTCGGACTTTTTTCATTGGAGAAAAGGAGGAGAAGAGAGGATCTAATTGAGGTAAACAAGATAATGAGAGGCATAGGTAGAGTCGATAGCCAGAGACTATTTCCCAGGGCAGAAATGACTAACACGAGGGGTCATAGCTTTCAGCTGGTTGGAGGAAAGTATAGAGGGGATGTCAGAGGCGGGTTCTTTACACAGAGAGTTGTGAGAGTATGGAGTGTGTTGCCAGCAGCAGTTTTGGAGGCAGGGTCATTGGGGACATTTAAGAGACTCCTGGACATGCATACGGTCACAGAAATGTGAGGGTGCATACATGAGGGTCAGTGGTCAGCACAACATCGTGGGCTGAAGGGCCTGTTCTGTGCTGTACTGTTCTATGTTAACATCGAGGGCTGAAGAGCCTCTACTGCGCTGTCATGTTCTCTGTTTGCCCCAGCCCCAACCCCTCCTATTTATCTCCTGCCGTTCCACCCCCCCCCCCCCCCCCCCACCCAATGAAGAGTATATGGTTGAAACGTTGTCTCTCCAGCCCCTCGAATGGTACCAGACCTGCCATGCTCTTCCAGCACCACACTTTCTGCTGTTAGAATTTACCCCCTTGTCTTTCAGTATTATCTCAGCAAAGTGCATCACCATGTACCTCTCTGCACTGTCCCCACCCCACCCCACCCCCCCACTCCATCCCCCCCACTCCACCCCCACCCCACCCCCCACTCCATCCCCCCCACCCCACCCCCCACTCCACCGCCCACTCCACACCCGCACCCACCGCCCACTCCACACCCGCACCCACCGCCCACTCCACCCCCACTCCACCCCCCCACCCACCCCCACTCCACCCCCCCTCCACCCCACCCCCCTCACTGAGAGCTTGCTGAGCTGTTCGATATTGATCGTCATAAACGACGAGGAGAGCCAGCCTTGGTCAGAGCCAATAGCAAAGGGTTAAACTTGAAAACAATTTCATCAGAAATGTTTGCAGTAACGTTGAGATTTCATACCCATCTGGTGGTAAAGTGAGACGCCTTGCCTCGCCATCGTTCCTGCTGGTTTCCGTGGAGATACAATATCAATTTTCATTAATTGATCGCAGCATTGTTTCCATGCACCTGCAGGACAATAACAGTGAGTGACCCATCCCACAGACAAACACCACCTCAACAAGGACACTGCAGGGAAGGCAGTACCCACAACTTCAGACCAAATCCCAAAGTCTGCTCTCGGTCCCAAACAGCTCAAATAGTAAACAGGAGAGGGATCAGCGAGGGACAAAGATTTCAGAACAAAATATACTTCATCTAAGTCTTTACCAGGAAGGAATGCTGAGGAGATACTGAATGGACTAAAGATCTGAAACAGAAGAAATTCTACAAGTCTCGCGTTAGAATCATAATTCAAAAAGTAGAAAAGAGGCCCTTTGGCCCATCAGGTCTGTACTACGGTAAATAGGAAAGGTTTTAGATTACTTATAGTATGGAAAAAGGCCCTTCTGCCCTACAAGTCCACACCGACCCATACCCCTACATTTACCCCTTACCTAACACTACGGGCAATTTAGCATGGCCAATTCACCTGACCCACACATCTTTGGACTGTGGGAGGAAGCCTGAGCACCCGGAGGAAATCCACACAGACACGGGGAAAACGTGCACCATGAGAGAGTTGCCTGAATTGGGAATTGAACCCGGGTCTCTGGTGCTGTGAGGCAGCAGTGCTAACCACTGTGCCACCATGCCGCCCATAAATCTACAATCATCTCACTTACCAGCATTCAGCCCATAACATAGAACATAGAAAGGTACAGCACAGAACAGGCCATTCAACCCACCATGTTGTGCCATGTGAATGTCCAGCAGTCACTTAAATGTCCCTAACGACTCAGCTTCCACCACCACCGTTGGCAACGCATTCCATGCATTCACAACTCTCTGCGTGAAGAAACTTTCTCTGACGTCCCCTCTATACCTTTCTCCTAATATCTTAAAACTATGACTGCTCGTAGCCATCAATCCTGCCCTGGGTAAAAGTCTCTGGCTATTGACTCTATCCATTCCTGTCCACCTTGATCAGGTCTCCTCTCTTCTTCCTTCTCTCCAGAGAGAAAACTCCAAGTTCAGTCAACCTTTCTTCATAAGACAAGCCCTCCAGTCCAGGCAGCATCCTGCTAAACCTTCTGTGCACCCTCTCCAAAGCCTCTGTATCTTGCCTATAGTCGGGCGACCAGAACTGGACACAATATTCCAAGTGTGGTCTCACCAGAGACTTGTAGAGCTGCAGCAAAACCTCGTGGCTCTTAAATTCAATCCCCCTGTTAATGAAAGCCTAAACAACACATGCTTTCTTAACAACCCTATCCACTTGGGTGGCAACTTTAAGGGATCTATGTACTTGAACACCCAGATCCCTCTGTTCCGCCACTCTGGCAAGAATTCTGACTTTAATCTGATATTCAGCATTCAAGTTCGACCTTCCAAAATGCATCACTTCACATTTATCCAGGTTGAACTCCATCTGCCATTTCTCAGCCCAGCTCTGCATCCTGTCTATGTCGCGCTGCAGCCTGCAGTAGCCCTCGATACTATCGACGACACCTCCAACCTTAGTGTCATCTGCAAATTTACTAACCCACCCCTCAACCTCCTCATCCAAGTCATTTATAAAAACTACAAAGAGCAGAGGCCCCAAGAACCGAGCCCTGTGGGACCCCACTCAACACTGACCTCCAGGCAGAATACTTTCCATCTACAACCACTCTCTGCCTTAATTACCTTGAATGTTTATAACATTTGTCATCCTCATCCTCGTACGTTTTAAAGATGGTAAGGTGTCTCACCTGAACTCCCCCTCCCCCTCCACCCCCCACATTCCTGCCTTCCCTTTTTAAAATGACGCCCCTTTGTTCTTCATCCTTTAATGAAGGGGAACAGCTGCTTTCAATCTCCCCCCACCCCTATCCATGCCCACAGCTCTATCAGGGTCCCCCTTAACCCAGACGTCTCCAGCCTCTCTTCATCGCTTTCTAATGTTTTGCCATTCACTGACTTCTCTCCTGCCTTCTGACATATTCCAAATGATGCACTTTATTTCAGTTAAATTCCTGCTGCTACCAACATTCCGCTCGCAGCAATCCGTTTTTATCCTTTGATTTGATTGGATATGTTTTATTGCTGCCACATGCACCTAATTCCAGTGAAAAGCTGTGTTTGTGAGCAGGAACCATGGTCATACAGATGGTCGGGTATTCACACTGAGCTAGGTGTCCAGGTTACACTGTACACAACATGGACGAGGTGTGGTCACCATCAACATTATTTCAGGTTTGAGAGTCCATCCCTCAGTGTAATCACGGCCGGGACGATGCTGTTCCTGAACCTGTTGGTGGTAGTGTTCAAGCCTCAGGCAGCTCAGGATATTCAGCACGTCCATAAGGACCCTCACCAACCTGTACAGATCCCCCATTGAGAGCAGACTGTCCGGGTGTATAACGGCCTGATACAGTAACAGCTCTGCCCCGGACTGTAAGAAACGACAGAAGGTGGTGTGTACGGCCCAGACCATCAGGACAGACCCCCTGATCCTCACCTTCTGTGGGAAGGTAAGTTCTTCCTTTAAATAACTTACCCTATGGAATTAGCAGCACCCATTCTGCAGTGAGCGATCAGAGTGAGGCCGGGAAGGTAAATAAATCCTTTAAATAACTTACCTTGTGAGTAGGTGGGGCCACGCTGAGCAGGAGTGGACATGGAACTGCTGAGTAAATGAAGTCATATATTTGGGCAGTTGTGTTACCAGAAACACTACTGAGGTAGTGTCTCCCACCCAGTCATCTCCTCTAAACAGATGATCACCGGATTGGGAAGGGAAGTGGTTTGTTTACATCTCTTTGGGAATTCAGAACAGTGGAATGTTCCTCCTGCAGAATGTGGGAGGTAAGGGTCACCACTAGTGTCCCTGCTGGCTACATCTGCGGGAAGTGCACTCAACCCCAGCTCCTCGAAAACAGAGTTAGGGAACTGGAGCTGGAGCTGGATGAACTTCGGATCATTCAGGAGGTGGAGAGGTTACAGGGAGGTAGGCACACCTCAGGTACAGGAAAACGGTAGATGGGTTACAGTCAGGGGATAGAAAGGGAACCGGCAGGCAGTGCAGGGATCCCCGGTGGCGGCTCCATTTTGGATACTGTTAGGGGGAGACCACCTATAGGGAGAAGCCATAGTGACCAGGTCCCTGGAACTGAGCCTGGCTCTGGGGCTCATGAAGGAAGGAAGAATAGAAAAGCACTAGTAGTAGGAGACTCAATACAGTCATTGTCACAGAGTCATCGAGGTGTATAGCACAGAAACAGACCCTTCGGTCCAACTCATCAATGCCATTAGCTATCCCAACCTAATCTAGTCCCACCTGCCAGCACCCAGCCCACATCCCTCTAAACCCTTCCTATTCATATACCCATCCAGATACCTTTTAAATGTTGCAATTGTACCAGCCTCCACCACTTCCTCTGGCAGCTCATTCCAGACACCAACCTCCCTCTGTGTGAAAAAGTAGACCCTTAGGTCCTTTTAATATCTTTCAAGCTCTCCACTCAGCAACACTCCCTAGGGCCTTACCATTAAGTGTATAAGTCCTGCTCAGATTTGCTTTCCCAAAATACAGCACCTCACATTTATCTGAATTAAACTCCATCTGCCACTTCTCAGCCCATTGGCCCATCTGATCCAGATCCTGTTGTAATCTGAGGTAACCCTCTTCGCTGTCCACTACACCTCCAATTTTGGTGTCATCTGCAAACTTACTGATTATAACTACTATGTTCACATCTAAACAATGTATACAAATGACAAAAAGCAATGGACCCAGCACCAACGACATAGGTAGGAAGAGGGGTGGGAGGTCATTCAGGAGCTCAGGGAGTTAGGCTGGAAGCTAAAAGCTAGGACAGACAGAGTCGTCATCTCTGGGTTGTTGCCGGTACCAGGTGACAGTGAGGCAAGGAATAGGGAGAGAGTACAGTTGAACACGTGGCTGCAAGGATGGTGTAGGAGGGAGGGCTTCAGGTATTTGGAAAATTGGACTGCATTCTGGGGAAGGTGGGACCTGTACAAGCAGGACGGGTTGCACCTGAACCAGAAGGGCACCAATATCCTGGGGGTAGGTTTGCTAGCACTCTTCGGGGGGGTTTAAACTAATTTGGCAGGGGGATGGGATCCGGACTTGTAGTCCAGCAAGTAAGCTAGCTGTGTTTCAGGATGTCCAAGAATGTAGGGAGGCTGTGGAGAAGGTAGCACTGACAGGGAATACTTGCGGACACAGAGATGGGCTAAAGTGCGTATACTTCAATGCAAGAAGTATCAGAAATAAGGTGGGTGAACTTAAGGCGTGGATCGGTACCTGGGACTATGATGTTGTGGCCATCACGGAAACGTGGATAGATGAGGGACAGGAATGGTTGTTGGAGGTTCCTGGTTACAGATGTTTCAGTAAGATTAGGGAGGGTGGTAAAAAAGGAGGGGGGGTGGCATTGCTAATTAGAAATGGTATAACGGCTGCAGAAAGGAAGTTTGAGGGGGATCTGCCTTTGGAGGTAGTATGGGCTGAAGTCAGAAATAGGAAAGGTGCAGTCACCTTGTTGGGTGTTTACTATAGGCCCCCCAATAGCAGCAGAGATGTGGAGGAACAGATTGGGAAACAGATTTTGGAAAGGTGCAGAAGCCACAGGGTCGTAGTCATGGGTGACTTCAACTTCCCAAATATTGATTGGAAGCTCTTTAGATCAAGTAGATTGGATGGGGCGGTGTTTGTGCAGTGTGTCCAGGAAGCTTTTCTAACTCAGTATGTAGATTGTCCAACCAGAGGGGAGGCCATATTGGATTTGGTACTCGGTAATGAACTGGGACAAGTGATGGGCTTGTTAGTGGGTGAACATTTTGGTGATGGTGACCACAATTCTGTGACTTTCACCTTGGTCATGGAGAGAGATAGGTGCGCACAACAGGGTAGATTTTACAATTGGGGGAAGGGTAAATACGATGCTGCAAGACAGAATCTGAGGAGCATATATTGGGAGCATAGGCTGTCAGGGAAGGATGTCGTTGAAATGTGGAACTTTTTCAAGGAACAGATATGATGTGCCCTTGATATGTATGTACCTGTCAGGCAGGAAAGAGATGGTCGTGTGAGGGAACCTTGGTTGACGAGGGAGGTTGAATGTCTTGTAAAGAGGAAGAAGGAGGCTTACATAAGGTTGAGGAAACAAGGTTCAGACAGAGAGTTGGAGGGATACAGGATAGCCAGGAGGGAGCTGAAGAAAGGGATTAGGAGAGCTAAGAGAGGGCATGAAAAATCTTTGGCGGATAGGATCAAGGATAACCCCAAGGCCTTTTATGCGTATGTGAGAAACATGAGAATGACGAGAACGAGGATCAAGGACAGTAGTGGGAGATTGTGTATTGAGTCGGAAGAGATAGGAGAGGTCTTGAACGAGTACTTTTCTTCAGTATTTACAAATGAGAGGGACTGTATTGTTGAAGAGGAGAGTGTGAAACGGACTGGTAAGCTAGAAGAGATACTTGTTAGGAAGGAAGATGTGTTGGACATTTTGAACAACTTGAGGATAGGCAAGTCCCCCGGGCCTGATGGGATATATCCTAGGATTATGTGGGAAGCAAGAGAGGAAATTGCAGAACCGTTGGCAATGATTTTTTCGTCTTCACTGTCAACGGGGGTGGTACCAGGGGACTGGAGAGTGGGGAATGTTGTGCCCCTGTTCAAAAAAGGGAATAGGGATAACCCCGGGAATTACAGGCCAGTTAGTCTTACTTCTGTGGTAGGCAAAATAATGGAAAGGGTACTGAGGGATAGGAATTATAAGTATCTGGAAAGTCACTGCTTACTTAGGGACAGCCAGCACGGATTTGTGAAGGGTAGGTCTTGCCTTACAAGTCTTATTGAATTCTTTGAGGAGGTGACCAAGCATGTGGATGAGGGTAGAGCAGTGGATGTAGTATACATGGATTTTAGTAAGGCATTTGAAAAGGTTCCCCATGGTAGGCTTATGCAGAAAGTCAGGAGGCATGGGATAGTGGGAAATTTGGCCAGTTGGATAGAGACCTGGCTAACCGGTCGAAGTCAGAGAGTGGTGGTAGATGGTAAATATTCAGCCTGGAGCCCAGTTGCAAGTGGAGTTCCGCAGGGATCAGTTCTGGGTCCTCTGCTGTTTGTAATTTTTATTAATGACTTGGAAGAGGGAGTCGAAGGGTGGGTCAGTAAATTTGCAGACGATACAAAGATTGGTGGAGTTGTGGATAGTGAGGAGGGCTGTTGTTGGCTGCAAAGGGACTTAGATATGATGCAGAGCTGGGCTGAGGAGTGGCAGATGGAGTTCAACCCTGTCAAGTGTGAGGTTGTCCATTTTGGAAAGACAAATAAGAATGCGGAATACAGCGTTAACGGTAGGGTTCTTAGTAAGGTGGAGGAACAGAGGAATCTTGAGGTCTATGTTCATAGATCTTTGAAAGTTGCCACTCAGGTGGATAGAGCTTGTAAGAAGGCCTATGGTGTATTAGCGTTCATTAGCAGAGGGATTGAATTCAAGAGTCATGAGGTGATGTTGCAGCTGTACAGGACTTTGGTTAGGCCACATTTGGAGTACTGTGTGCAGTTCTGGTCGCCTCACTTTAGGAAAGATGTGGAAGCTTTGGAGAGGGTGCAGAGAAGATTTACCAGGATGTTGCCTGGAATGGAGAATAGGTCGTACGAGGACAGGTTGAGAGTTCTCGGCCTTTTCTTGTTGGAACGGCGAAGGATGAGGGGTGACTTGATAGAGGTTTATAAGATGATCAGAGGAATAGATAGAGTAGACAGTCAGAAACTTTTTCCCCGGGTACAACAGAATATTACAAGGGGACATAAATTTAAGGTGAAGGGTGGAAGGTATAGGGGAGATGTCAGGGGTGGGTTCTTTACCCAGAGAGTGGTGGGGGCATGGAATGCGCTGCCTGTGGGAGTGGCAGTCTGAATCATTGATGACCTTTAAGCGGCAATTGGATAGGTACATGGATGGGTGCTTAAGCTAGGATAGATGTTCGGCACAACATGGTGGGCCGAAGGGCCTGTTCTGTGCTGTATTGTTCTATGTTCTATATATTTCCAAGCCAGGATGGTGAGGGCTTGGAGGGGAACATGCAGGGGGTAGTGCTCCCATGTATCTGCTGCCCTTGTCCTTCTAGATAGAAGTGGTTGTGGGTTTGAAGATGCTGTCTAAGGATCTTTGGTGAATGTTTGCAGAGCATCTTGTAGATGGTACACACTGCAGCTCCTGAGCGTCGGTGGGGGAGGGAGGGGATGTGTGTGGATGTGCTGCCAGTCAAACAGGGGCTGCTTTGTCCTGGATGGTGGCAAACGTCTTCATATCCATGTGCAACAAGATCTTTATAATCTTCACATTTCATTACAGTCTCTCAACCAAGGTTACTTCAGCAACACAATTATGAATTTAAAACTAAAGGGATGATAATTTGTCAGTTTATGTTGTTACTGGTGGAATAATGGGCTGGAGGTGACACTGTAATCCTCCAGCCTCACTTGTCGTTGTATTCAATGCAGCACGTTGTAGTTTAAAACTCACTCAAGTTACAGAAGTGTTGCCAGAAAGCTTGCATCCACCTGCACATCTCCTCCTGAGACTCTGAGACCAAGGTATGTGTCACCTCCTCAGCTCCATAACAGTTGGTGATTGAGATGCTATTAGTTTTCCTCTTTGGGTCTTTGTCTGTTGCTCGGATTCGGGTCTCCTGCAAAACACACAATTTATTCCTAAATTAGGTGCTGCTTCCATTGGAAATCTTTAACAAAAACCAAAAAGTGCGGGAGATGTGCTGTACGTCTGGCAGTATCTGCGGAGGGAGAAAAACAGAGATAACATTTGAGGCTGATCTGACTTTTTTTTGGAACAGCTATCAGGCAGCCCTTGAGAAGATGGGGACAGAGCGAGGGGGCAGGGGGAAGTGGGGAAGAATTAATACCTGACACATAGGAAGATGGTTGTGGTTGTTGGAGGTCAGTCATCTTAGCTATCTGCAGGAGTCCCTCAGGGTAGTATCCTCAGCTCAAAAATCTTCAGTTATTTTATTATTCGGCCATGTGATGTGGACATCACTGCCACACCCAGTATGGATTGTTCAGCCCTTGTTACCCAGAGGGCAGTTAAGACTCAACCACATTGCTCTGGGTCTGGAGTCACATGTAGGCCAGACCAGGTAAGGAAAGCAAATTTCTGCCCATAAAGCAATGCTTCTAAATGTTATAATGCAGTTCCATTCTTACGCAATCCTGTGTTAAGAGAAAATCGCATAATAGCAGCACCATTTAAACTAATGGGACTGGAATCAGGTTATAACTAATACATGCTTTAAAACTTTGCACTTTAGAAACAGTATTCCCAATTCATCAATTGTGTTAACGAAAAGCACATTATAGCAGAGCAATCTACAATTGTACCAGTCTCCACCACATCCTCTGGCAGCTCATTCCATACACGTACCACCCTCTGTGTGAAAATGTTGCCCCTCAGGTCTCTTTTGTATCTTTCCCCTCTCACCCTAAACCTATGCCCTCTAATTCTGGGAAAAGACCATACTCTTGTCTATTACCCTATCCATGTCCCTCATGATTTTATAACCTCTATAAGGTCACCCCTCAGCCTCCGACGCTCCAGGGAAAACAGCCCCGGCCAGTTCAGCCTCTCCCTGTAGCTCAAACCCTCCAGCCCTGGCAACATCCTTGTAAATCTTTTCTGAACCCTTTCAAGTTTCACAGCATCTTTCCGATAGGAAGGAGACCAGAATTGCACTCAGTATTCCAACAGTGGCCTCACCAATGTCCTGTACAGCTGCAACATGACCTCCCAACTCCTGCACACAATACTCTGACCAATAAAGGAAAGCATACCAAACACACTTTTTCACTACCCTAACCAACTGTGACTCTACTTTCAAGGAACTATGAACCTGCACTCCCTGGTCTCTTTGTTCAGCAACACTCCACATGATCACACCGTTAACTGTATAAGTCCTGCCCTGATTTACCTTTCCAAAATGCAGCACTTCACATTTATCTAAATTGTTGTTTTCAGGACAGTGTGAAACAGGCGGATCTGCTCAAACAGGCTGATGCTAAGAAGGAGGATGTGCTGAAAAGTTTGAAAAACATAAGGATAGATAAATCCCCTGGGGCAGACGGGATAGACCAAAGGTTACTACAGGAAGCAAGGGAAGAGATTGCTGCATCTCACGGTCAACTAGAGTAGGACCAGATAATTGGAGGGAGGCAAATGTTATTCCCTTGTTCAAGAAAGGGAATAGGAGAAAATGAGGACTGCAGATAATGGAGATCAGAGTTGAGAGTGTGGTGCTGGAAAAGCACAGCAGGTCAGGCAGCATCTGAGGAGCAGGAAATTCGACATTTTGTGTATGAGATCTACATACCCTGGAAATTACAGACCAGTCAATCTTATGTCAGTGGTGGGCAAATTATTGGAGAGGATTCTGAGAGGCAGGATTTATGATTATTTGGAAAAACATTGTTTGATTAGAGATTTTCAGCATAGCTTTGTGAGGGGAAGGTCATGCCTCACTAACCTAACTGAATTCTTTGAGGATGTGACAAAACATCTGGAGGTGGCTAGAGCAATGGATGTGGTATAAATGGATTTTAGTAAGGTGTTTGAGAAGCTTACCCATGGCAGGCTCATTCACAAAGTAAGGAGGTGTGGGATACAGGGAAATCTGGCTGTCTGGATACAGAATTGGCTGACCCATAGAAGACGGAGGGTGGTAGTAAATGGAAAGTATTCAGCCTCGGGTTCGGTGACCAGGGATGTTCCTCAGGGATCTGTTGTGGGACTGTGGCTCTTTGTGATTTTTATAAATGACTTGGATGAGGAAGTGAAAGGGAGGGTTAGTAATTTGCCGATGACACGAAGGTGGGTGGAATGATGCATAGGGCTGTTGTAGGCTGCAGCGGGACATTGACAGGATACAGAGCTGGGCTGAGAAGTGGCAGATGGAGTTCAACTTGGAAAAGTGTGAAGTGATTCATTTTGGAAGGTCGAATTTCAACGCAGATTACAGGGTTAAAGGCAGGATTCTTGGCAGTGTGGAGGATCAGAGGGATTTTGCTGTCCACTTTCATAGATCCCTCAATGTTGCCACCCAAGTTGATAGGGTTGTTAAGAAACTGGATGGTGTGTATGGCTTTCATTAGCACGGGGATTGCATTTAAGAGCCGCGAGGTTATGTTATAGCTCTGTAGAGCCCTGGTTAGACCACACTTGGAATATTGGGTTCGGTTCTGGTCGCCTTATTATAAGAAGGATGTAGCTGCTTTAGAGAAGGTGCAGTGAAGATTTACCAGGATGCTGCCTGGACTGGAGGGCATTTCTAATGAAGAAAGGTTGAGGGAGCTAGGGCTTTTCTCATTGGAGTGAAGAGGTGACTTGATAGAGGTGTACAAGATGATAAGAGGCATAGATAGAGTTGATAGTCAGAGACATTTTCCCAGGGCAGAAATGGCAATCACTAGGGGGTATAATATTAAGGTAATTGGAGGAGGGTTTAGGGGAGATGTCAGAGGGAGATTCTCTACACAGAGAGTGGGGGCGGGGGGGTGGAATGCACTGCCAGCCGTGGGAGTAGAGAGAGTCATTCGGGACATTACTAGATTGGACGGGATTGAGGTTCACAAGGAAGAAGTGTTTGCAATTCTGGAAAGTTTGAAAATAGACAAGTCCCCAGAATCAGATGGGATATATCCCAGGATTCTCTGGGAAGCCAGGAAGGAGGTTGCAGAGCCTTTGGATTTGATCTTTATGTCACCATTGTCTTCGGGAATAGTGGCAGAAGACTGGAGGACAGTCTGGAGGAAATGTTGTTCCCTTATTTAAGAAGGGGAGTAGAGACAACCCTGGTAATTATAAACCAGTGAGCCTTACTTCAGTTGTGGGTAAAGTGTTGGAAAAGGTTATAAGAACAAAGAAAATTTACAGCCCAGGAACAGGCCCTTCGGCCCTCCAAGCTGTGCTGATCCAAATGTACTGTCTAAACCTGTCGGTCAATTCCTACACATTTATATCCCTTTACCGTGAATCGACCGTGCCTGCCTGGCAACACATTCCAGACACCCACCGCCCTCTGTGTGAAGTACTTGCTGCCTGTATCCCCCTTAAACTTTCCACCTCTCACCTTGAAAGCGTGACCTCTCATTATGGAATCCTTCACCCTGAGAAAAAGCTTGTCTCTATCCACCCTGTCTATACCCTTCATGATTTTGTAAACCTCAATCAGGTCCCCCCTCAATCTCCTTTTTTCTAGTGAAAACAAACCTAACCTACTCAACCTCTCTTCATAGCTAGCACCTTCCATACCAGGCAACATCCTCGTAAACCTTCTCTGCACCCTCTCCAAAGCGTCCACATTCTATTGGTAATGTGGCGACCAGAACTGTAACAGTATTCTAAATGCGGCCGAACCAACGTCTTGTACAATTTTAACATGACCTGCCAGCTCTTATACTCAATACCCCGTCCAATGAAGGCAAGCACACCATATGCCTTCTTGACCACTCTATCCACCTGTGCAGCAACCTTCAGGGTACAATGGACCTGCACTCCCAGATCTCTCTGCTCATCAACTTTTCCCAAGGCTCTTCATTTCATTGTATAATTCGCTCGAGAATTAGACTTTCCTAAATACATCACCTCACATTTGTCTGGATTGAACTCCATCTGCCCCTTCTCCACCCAACTCTCCAGTCTATCTATATCCTCCTGTATTCTCTGACAGTCCCTTATGCTTTCTGCTGCTCCAACAATCTTCGTGTCATCTGCAAACTTGCTGATCACACCAACAGTGCCCTCTTCCAGATCATTTATGTATATTACAAACAACAGTGGCCCCAACACTGACCCCTGTGGAACACCACTGGTCATCTTTCTCCATTTCGAGAAACTCCCTTGAACTACTACTCTCTGTCTCCTGTTGCTCAACCAGTTCTTTATCCACCTGCTAGAACACCCTGCACACCATGTGACTTCACTTTCTCCATTAGTCTACCAGTGGGAACCTTATCAAACACCTTAGTAAAGTCCATGTATATGACATCAACAGCCCTTCCTTCATCTATCAACTTGGTCACTTCCTCAAAGAACTCTATTAAGTTGGTAAGGCACGATCTCCCCCGCACAAAACCATGTTGCCTATCACTGATAAGCCCATTCTTTTCTAAATATAAATAAATCCTATCCCTCAATACCCTCTCCAGCAACTTTCCCACCACCGACGTCAGGCTCGCTTGTCTATAGTTACCTGGAATATCCCTACTTCCCATCTTGTACAGGGGGAACAACATGAGCAACCTTCCAGTCCTCTGGCACCTCACCTGTATATAAGAATGCCACAAAGATATCTGTCCGGGCCTCAGCTATTTCCTCTCTCGCCTCCGTCAGCAATCTGGGATAGATCCCGTCTGGTCCTGGGAATTTGTCCAACTTAATAACCTCTAGCCTACTCAACACTTCTTTCAATGTGATCCAGACTAATCAAACTTCTATTTCTAATCTCAAGATTCATCATGTCCCTCTCCTCAGTGAATAGGAGAGTCCTCAGTGCAAAGTAATCATTCAGAATCTCACCCATTCTCTCAGGTTCGACACACAGCCTTCCTTCATTATCCTTTAGTGGACCAATCCTTTCTCTAGTTACCCTCTTGCTTCTTATATAAAAATAAAATGCTTTGGTATTCTCCTTAATTCTGCTCTCTAAAGCTATTTCATGACCTCTTTTAGCCTGCTTGTTTCATTGTTTAAGACTTGTTCTACTCTTCCGATAGTCTTCCAGGGTCCGTTCTGTTCTTAACTGCCTAGACCTTATGTACGCTTCCTTTTTCCTCTTGGCTAGTCGTACAATTTCTCCTGTCATCCACGGTTCACGAATCTTGCCCTTTCCTATCCCTAGCCTTCAACGGGACATGCCTATCCTGCACGATCTTTAACCTATCTTTGAAAGCCTCCCACATATCAAATGTCCCTTCAAATAGTTGTGTCCAATCCACATTTCCCAGCTCCTGCCTGATTTTGATATAATTGGTCAGTTTAGTATTCTTCCCTTCCCTTGTTTTCTCTCCTTTATCTATGAGTATTGTAAAACTTACAGAATTGTGGTCACTGTTCCCAAAGAAACCCCCACCACAACTTCTACCACCTGTCCTAGCCTTTTTATTCCTGATGAAGGGCTTTTGCCCGAAACGTCGATTTCGCTGCTCGCTGGATACTGCCTGAACTGCTGTGCTCTTCCAGCACCACTGATCCAGAATCTGGTTTCCAGCATCTGCAGTCACTGTTTTTACCTCGCTCCCCAGTACCAGGTCCAATATGGCCCCTTCCCTCCCCGGAATATTGACATACTGCTCTAGAAAACTCTCCTGGAGTCCACATTGATGCCCTGGGGTTGAAGTGTTCCGAGGCGGAAGATGAGGCGTTCTTCCTCCAGGCGTCTGGTGGTGAGGGAGCGGCAGTGAAGGAGGCCCAGGACCTTCATGTCCTCGGCAGAGTGGGAGGGGGAGTTGAAATGTTGGGCCACGGGGCGGTGTGGTTGATTGGTGCGGGTGTCTCGGAGATGTTCCCTAAAGCGCTCTGCTAGGAGGCGCCCAGTCTCCCCAATGTAGAGGAGACCGCATCGGGAGTAACGGATACAATAAATGATATTAGTGGATGTGCAGGTAAAACTCTGATGGATGTGGAAGACTCCTTTAGAGCCTTGGATAGAGGTGAGTAGGGGGGGTCGTGGAGGCAGGTTTTACAGTTCCTGCGGTGGCAGGGGAAGGTGCCAGGATGGGAGGGTGGGTTGTGGGGGGTGTGGGGCTGGACCTGACCAGGTAGTCACGGAGGGAACGGTCTTGGGATAAGGTGGGGGGAGGGGAAACAAGGAAACTGTTGAAGTCCACATTGCTGCCCTGGGGTTGAAGTGTTCCGAGGCGGAAGATGAGGCGTTCTTCCTCCAGGCGTCTGGTGGTGAGGGAGCGGCGGTGAAGGAGGCCCAGGACCTCCATGTCCTCGGCAGAGTTGGAGAGGGAGTTGAAATGTTGGGCCACGGGGCGGTGTGGTTGATTGGTGCGGGTGTCTCGGAGTTTTTTAAAAAATTTATTCTAACAGGAACATCCTTCCATTGAAACCGTGCCCCAGTCCTATATCTCCCACATCATCTATCCTTTTACACCTCTCAACCAAATATCATTTGGAATAATATGAGAAATAAGAGTAAGGAGGGAGATGAATCTTTATAAAGTGCTGGCCAGAATGTTCTTGTCCCAACTCGGATAAGGACTCTATACTGGGTCCTGGAGGTGAGCTCAATGGCTGAACCACTGGCAAATGTGATTGTTATCCCAAAACAGAGACTATTGGCTCAGGTTGAAGTCTATTCAAGTTAAGGCTTGACTCCTCTCTTGTCCTCTTACTCAATATCACCTCAATCCTTCCTCAGAACATAGAACATTCCAGTGTAGTAGTGGCCCTTTGGCCTTCGATGTTGTGCTGACCTGTGGAACCCATCTGAAGCCCATCTAACCCACACTATTCTATTCTCATCCATATGTTTACCCAATGACCATTTAAATGTCCTTAAAGTTGGTGAGTCTACTACTGTTGCAGGCAGGCCGTTCTAAGCTCTTGAGTAAAGAAACCATATCTAACATTTGTCCTATATCTATCACTGATCTATACCTACATCTATCCTTGATGACCTGATGCTTCCTCTCAATACCCCCACACAGTTTCCTACTCCAGGTCCCCATGGAGAGTTCTTTGGGGTTTGAACATGGAGATATAGTTAGGAAGTTTGCAGGTGACACCCACATTGGAGATGTAGTGGACAGCAAAGAAGGTTACCTCAGATTACAACAGGATTTACATCAAATCAAATTGGAGTTCAATTTAGATCAATGTAAGGTGCTGCATTTTGGAAAGGTAAAACAGGGCAGGACTTATACATTTTATGGTAAGATCTAGGGAAGCATTGCTGAACAAAGAGACCTTGGAGCGCAGGTTCATAGTTCCTTGAAAGTGGAGTCGCAGGTAGATAGGATAGTGAAGGAGGAGGTTGGAAGAAATCAGCAAGCCAGGCAGCATCAGGAGGTAGGGAAAGTAATGCCAAACTTCTCCACCTTCTGTATGAACGGCTTATGCCCGAAACGTTGATTCTCCTGGTCCTCAGATGCTGCCTGAGCTGCTGCGCTTTTCCAGCAACACACTCTCAACTCTGATCTCCAGCATCTGCAGTCCTCACTGTCTCCCAGCTGCTGTATCTGCCTGGTTCGTTGTGTTCTTCCAGCCTCCTGGTTGTCTACTTTGGAATCCAGCACCTCCGGGTTTTTTTGTCCCTAATGATAGTGAGGAAGGCTTCACATCGGCTCTGAATAAGACCCATCTCAATTTGAAAAATTAGTTTCAAGTAATTGACAGAGAGAGTAAGGTCGGTGAGGACCTGGAAACAATTATAATAATGGAAGAGGTAGTGTTGGGCAAGCTAATGGAGTTCAGGATAGATACATCTCCTAGCCCTGATGGAATGCGGATGACACTAAGGTGAGAGGCAGAGCAATGTGTGCAGAGGACAGGGAAACCTCACAGACGAACACAGATATATTGAGTGGGTGGGCAAAGGGCTGGTAGATGGAATACAATGTTAGTAAATGTGAAGTCATCTGTTTTGTTCGGAGTAACAGTAAAAACGACAATTATTTGAGTGGTAAAAGATTGCAGCATATTGCTATGGGGAGGGACCTGGGTGTCTTTGTGCATGAACTGCAGAAGGTTGGTCTGCAGGTATAACTGGTAATTAGGAAGGCACATGGAATTTTGTCCTTCATTGCTGAAGGGGTTGAGTTTGTACAAAACATTGGTTCGGCTGCCTTTAGAATACTGTGTACAGTTCTGGACACCACATTACCAAAAGGGTGTGGACACTTTGGAGAGGGTGCAGAGAAGGTTTATGAACAATTCTTCCGCTGCCTTCGCCTCCGTGCCTACTTTCACAACCAAGACTCCCGCCCACCCTCTGACGACCCCTTCTCCCGCCTCCAACACACCCCATCCACCTGGACACCCCGTGCTGGCCTCTTACCCGCCCTCGATCTATTTATAGCCAACTGCCGCCGTGACATCAACCAACTCAACCTGTCCACCCCTCTCACCCACTCCAACCTCTCACCCTCAGAACGTGCAGCCCTCCACTCCCTCCGCTCCAATCCCAACCTCACCATCAAACCCGCAGACAAGGGAGGCGCGGTGGTAGTTTGGCGCACTGACCTGTACACCGCTGAAGCCAAACGCCAGCTCGCGGACGCCTCCTCTTATCGCCTCCTTGACCACGACCCCACCTCCCACCACCAAACCATCATCTCCCAGACCATCCATAACCTCATCACCTCAGGGGATCTCCCATCCACCGCCTCCAACCTCAGTCCCACAACCCCGCACCGCTCGTTTCTACCTCCTGCCCAAAATCCACAAACCTGCCTGCCCCGGCCGACCCATTGTCTCAGCCTGCTCCTGCCCCACCGAACTCATCTCCCAATACCTCGACACGGTCCTGTCCCCTTTAGTCCAAGAACTCCCCACCTACGTTCGGGACACCACCCACCCCCTCCACCTCCTCCAGGATTTTCGCTTCCCCGGTCCCCAACGCCTTATCTTCACGATGGACATCCAGTCCCTGTACACCTCCATCCCCCACCACGAAGGACTCAAAGCCCTCCGCTTCTTCCTTTCCCGCCGCACCAACCAGTACCCTTCCACTGACACCCTCCTTCGACTGACTGAACTGGTCCTCACCCTGAATAACTTCTCTTTTCAATCCTCCCACTTCCTCCAAACTAAAGGAGTTGCCATGGGCACCCG
This sequence comes from Hemiscyllium ocellatum, assembly GCF_020745735.1. NCBI lineage: Eukaryota > Metazoa > Chordata > Chondrichthyes > Orectolobiformes > Hemiscylliidae > Hemiscyllium > Hemiscyllium ocellatum. The sequence goes on along the minus strand of NC_083401.1, from coordinate 1,173,960 downwards.
CATGGGCCCCAGCTATGCCTGCCTCTTCGTAGGATATGTGGAACAGTCCATCTTCCGCAACTACACTGGCACCACCCCCCCACCTTTTCCTCCGCTACATCGATGACTGTATCGGCGCTGCCTCGTGCTCCCACGAGGAGGTTGAACAGTTCATCAACTTTACCAACACCTTCCATCCCGACCTCAAATTCACCTGGACTGTCTCAGACTCCTCCCTCCCCTTCCTAGACCTTTCCATTTCTATCTCGGGTGACCGACTCAACACAGACATCTACTATAAACTGACTGACTCCCACAGCTACCTGGCCTACACCTCCTCCCACCCTGCCCCCTGTAAAAACTCCATCCCATATTCCCAATTCCTTCGTCTCCGCCGCATCTGCTCCCAGGAGGACCAGTTCCAATACCATACAGCCCAGATGGCCTCCTTCTTCAAGGACCGCAGATTCCCCCCAGACGTGATCGACGATGCCCTCCACCGCATCTCCTCCACTTCCCGCTCCTCCGCCCTTGAGCCCCACCCCTCCAACCGCCACCAGGACAGAACCCCACTGGTTCTCACCTACCACCCCACCAACCTCCGTATACAGCATATCATCCGCCGTCATTTCCGCCACCTCCAAACGGACCCCACCACCCCATCAAACAACTAACGATATATTTCCCTCCCCTCCCCTATCAGCGTTCCGCAAAGACCACTCCCTTCATGACTCCCTCGTCAGGTCCACACCCCCCACCAACCCAACCTCCACTCCCAGCACCCTCCCCTGCAACCGCAGGAAATGCAAAACTTGCGCCCACACCTCCTCCCTCACTTCCCTCCAAGGCCCCAAGGGATCCTTCCATATCCACCACAAATTCACCTGCACCTCCACACACATCATCTATTGCATCCGCTGCACCCGATGTGGCCTCCTCTACATTAGGGAGACGGGCCGCCTACTTGCGGAACGTTTCAGAGAACACCTCTGGGACGCTAGGACCAACCAACCCAACCACCCCGTGGCTCAACACTTTAACTCTCCCTCCCACTCCACCAAGGACATGCAGGTCCTTGGACTCCTCCACCGGCAAAACATAACAACATGACGGTTGGAGGAAGAGCGCCTCATCTTCCGCCTGGGAACCCTCCAACCACAAGGGATGAACTCAGATTTCTCCAGCTTCCTCATTTCCCCTCCCCCCACCTTGTCTCAGTCGGTTCCCTCGAACTCAGCACCGCTCTCCTAATCTGCAATCCTCTTCCTGACCTCTCCACCCCCACCCCACTCCGGCCTATCACCCTCACCTTGACCTCCTTCCACCTATCCCACCTCCATCGCCCCTCCCCCTAGTCCCTCCTCCCTACCTTTTATCTTAGCCTGCTTGGCACACTCTCCTCATTCCTGATGAAGGGCTTATGCCCGAAACGTCGAATTTCCTGTTCCTTGGATGCTGCCTGGCCTGCTGTGCTTTAACCAGCAACACATTTTCAGCTGTGATCTCCAGCATCTGCAGACCTCACTTTTTTTACTTTATGAGGATATTGCCTGGTGTGGAAGGTGCTCGCTATGAAGAGAGGTTGAGTAGGTTAGGATTGTTTTCATTAGAAAAAAGGAGATTGAGGGGGGACCTGATTGAGGTTTACAAAATCATGAAGGGTATAGACAGGGTGGGTAGAGACAAGCTTTTTCCCTGGGAGAAGGATTCAATAACGAGAGGTCACACTTTCAAGGTGAGAGGTGGAAAGTTTAAGGGGGATACATGTGGCAAGTACTTCACACAGAGGGTGGTGGGCATCTGGAACGCTTTGCCAGCAGAGGTGGTAGAGGCAGGCACGGGAGATTCATTTAAGATGAGTCTAGACAGATACATGTGGAGGTGGGGAGCAGAGGGATACAGATGCTTAGGAATTGACCAACAGGTTTAGACAGTGGATTTGGATTGGATCAGGCTTGGAGGGCCGAAGGGCCTGTTCCTGGGCTGTACATTTTGTTTCTTTGTTTTTTAAACACAGGATGGTTATGTTACAGCTGTACAGGGCGCTGGTGAGGCCACCCCTGGAGTACTGTGTACAGACTTGGTCTCCTTACTTGAGAAAGGATGGACTGGCACTGGAGGGGATATCGAGGAGGGTCACTAGGGTGATTCTGGAGTTGAGGGGGTTGGTTTATGAAGAGAGGCTGAGGAGAATGGGATTATATTCATTGGGATTTAGAAGAATGAGGGGGATCTTATTGAAACAGATAAAATTATGAAGGGAATAGATTAGATAGAAATAGGATGTTTCCGTTGGCAGGTGAGACTAGGACAAGAGGGCATGGCCTCAAGGTTAGAGGGAGCAGGGTTAGGGCTGAACTGAGGAGGAACCTCTCCACCCAGGGGGTTGTTAATCTAAGGAATTCCTTGCCCAGGGAAGGAGTTGACGCTTCAGTAAACGTTTTTAAAGCTAAAGTAGATATTTTTTGAACCAAAAAAGGAATCAAGTGTTATGGTGAGATTGATGAAGGGTCATTGGATCTGAGTCCGTGAGAAGATCAGCCATGATCTTATTGAATGATGGAGCAGAGTTGAAGGGCCGAACGGCCTACTCCTGCTCCCAGTTCTTCGGTTATGTTATAGAACATAGAAAAATACAGCGCAGTACAGGCCCTTCGGCCCTCGATGTTGCGCCGACCGAATCCTACCTAACCTACACTAGCCCAATAATCTCCATATGCTTATCCAATGCCCGCTTAAATGACCATAAAGAAGGAGAGTCCACCACTGCTACTGGCAGGGCATTCCATGAACTCACAACCCGCTGTGTAAAGAATCTACCCCTAACATCTGTCCTATACCTACCTCCCCTTAATTTAAAGCTGTGTCCCCTAGTAACACCTGACTCCATTAGCGGTAAAAGGTTCTCGGTGTCGACCCTATCTAAACCCCTAATCATCTTATACACCTCTATCAAATCTCCCCTAAACCTTCTCTTCTCCAATGAGAACAGCCCCAAGTGCCTCAGCCTTTCCCCATACGATCTTCCTACCATTCCAGGCAACATCCTGGTAAACCTCCTCTGCACCCGTTCCAGTGCCTCCACATCCTTCCTATAGTATGGCGACCAAAACTGCACACAATACTCCAGATGCGGCCGCACCAGAGTCTTATACAGTTGCAACATGACCTCAGGACTCCGGAACTCAATTCCTCTACCAATAAAGCCCAGTACACCATATGCCTTCCTCACATATGCCTGCCTATGTCTGCTCTCTCTCCATGGGTGCTGCCTGACCTGCTCGGATTTGCTTTCAGTGGTGAAGTTAGTATTTGGTACACTTACCTTTCTTGGTAAATGCATTAGCTATAGGTACTGAGAAGTCCCAGCTGTACAGGACATTAGTGAGGGCACTTTTGGAATATTGTGTTCAGTTCTGGTCTCCATGCAAGAGGAAAGATGTTGTGAAACTGAAAGAGTTGGATCGAAGTCTCTGCTTCCCTGCTGTACAACTCGCTGACTCTGTTTTACCCCCTCAGCAGTGCCCTCAAAGATCCTCTCTTTGCTTCATTCTCCGACTTATTTCTCATGAAGTCAAGGAAACAGACAGAACATAGAGCATTCCAGGGCAGTACAGGCCTTTCGGCCCTCAATGTTGTGCTGATCTGTGGGACCAATCTGAAGCCAACCTATCCAACAATATTCCAGTTTCAGCCATTTGTTTATCCAATGACTGTTTAAATGCTACTACAGAGTCTACTCCTGTTACAGGCAGTGCAACACCCCTACTACTCTCTGACATCTGTCCGAAATCTATCACCCCTCAATTTAAAGTGATATCCCCTTGTTCTGGCCATCACTATCCAAGGAAAAAGGCTCTCCCTGTCCACCCTATCTAACCCTCTGATTATCTTGTATGTCTCTATTCAGTCACCTCTCAACCTTCTTCTCTCTAACGAGAACAGCCTCAAGTCCCTCAGCCTTTCCTCGTAAGACCTTCCCTCCATACCAGGTAACATCCGAGTAAATCTCCTCTGCACGCTTTCCAAAGCTCCCACATCCTCCTTATAATGTGGTAACCAGAACTGTACACAATACTCCAAGTGCGGCCACACCAGAGTTTTGTACAGCTGCAGCATAACCTCATGGTTCCAGAACTCGATCCCTCTATTAATAAAAGCTAAAACACTGTATGCCTTCTTAACAACCCAGTCAGTCTGGGTGGCAACTTTCAGGGATCTGTGTACCTGGACACCGAGATCTCTCTGCTCATCTACATGTGAATCTTGTATCACATTTCCAGAACACTTCTGCTGTAAAGTTGTGCGAACATAATCTGATTCTCCACAACCACCTGATGAAGGAGCAGCACACCAAATAAAGCTGTTGGACTATAACCTGATGTTCTGTGAGTTTTAACTTTGTCCACCGCAGACCAACACCACCATCTCCAAGTCAAGAATCTTACCATTATCCTCAGACTCTTTATTCCTGTTGCTCCTTCCAGTGAATCACCTCACACTTGTCCACATTAAACTCCATTTGCCACCTCTCAGCCCAGCTCTGCAGCTTATCTATGTCTCTCTGTAACCTACAACATCCTTCATCACTATCCACAACTCCACCGACCTTAGAGTCATCTGCAAATTTACTAACCCATCCTTCTACACCCTCATCCAGGTCATTTATAAAAATGACAAACAGCATTGGACCCCAAAACAGATCCTTGCGGTACAACACTGGTAACTGAACTCCAGGATGAACATTTTCCATCAACTACCACTCTCTGCAACTTCTCCCATTCCTAGACGTGATGGTACAGAGAACACCGAACGGAGAATTCACCACGAAGGTATACAGGAAAGCCACACACACAGACCAAATCCTGAACTACGAAAGCAACCACCCCAACACACACAAAAGAAGTTGCATCAAGACACTGTTCAAAAGGGCCACAACACACTGCAGCACACCAGAGCTGCAAAAAGAGGAAGAAGAACACCTATACAATGTATTCACCAAAAACGGATATCCGCACAATTTCATCAACAGATGCCTAAGGGAGAGAGAACGGAACGAGGACATGCCACAACCCAAAGGACTAGCCACACTCCCATACATCAGGAGCATTTCTGAACTGACAGCCAGACTACAGCGACCACTAGGACTCATAACAGCACACAAACCAACAGCCACACTCAGACAACAACTCACCAGGACAAAGGACCCGATACCCAGCATGAGCAAAACCAACGTAGTGTACAAAATCCCATGCAAGGACTGCACAAAACACTACATAGGACAAACAGGAAGACAGCTAACGATCCGCATTCATGAACATCAATTAGCCACAAAACGACACGACCAGCTATCCTTAGTAGCCACACACAAAGATGACAAGCAACATGAATTCGACTGGGACAACACTCCTATTATAGGGCAGGCCAAACAGAGAACAGCCAGGGAATTCCTAGAGGCATGGCATTCATCCACAGATTCAATCAATAAGCACATCGACCTGGACCCAATATACCAACCACTGCAGCAGACAGCTGGAACTGACAACCGGAAGCGGCAGAGACAAACCACTATAAATGCCAGAGGAAAGATCACAGAAGCGCTTCACAGGAGGCTCCCAAGCACTGAGGATGTCACCTAGACAGGGGACGAAACGTCTGCAACACAAATTCCCAGCTCGGCGAACAGAACCACAACAATGGAATAGTGTAGGTTAGATGGGCTTCACATTGGTTCCACAGGTCGGCACAACATCGAGGGCCGAAGGGCCTTAGTGCGCTGGAATATTGTATGTTCTAACTGAGCACATCTAACCATACCTCCCCCTCTTTTACCACATTCCCTGTTTTTTAGATTAGACTACTTAGATTAGACTAGATTAGACTACTTACAGTGTGGAAACAGGCCCTTCGGCCCAACAAGTCCACACCGACCCGCCGAAGCGCAACCCACCCATACCCCTACATTTACCGCTTACCTAACACTACGGGCAATTTAGCATGGCCAATTCACCTGATCCGCACATCTTTGGACTGTGGGAGGAAACCGGAGCACCCGGAGGAAACCCATGCAGACACAGGGAGAACGTGCAAACTCCACACAGTCAGTCGCCTGAGTCGGGAATTGAACCCGGGTCTCTGGTGCTGTGAGTCAGCAGTGCTAACCACTGTGCCACCGTGCCGCCCTGTTCTTATTGAACCATCTCAATCCTGGATCCTGCAGCAACCATTCCTGTCCCTGCTCTATCCATGTCTCCGAAATGGCCACAACATCGAAGTCCCAGGTACCAACCCATGCTGCAAGTTCACCCACCTTATTCCGGATGCTCCTGGCGTTGAAGTAGACACACCTCAAACCAACTTCCTGTTTCCCAGTGCACTCTTGAGACCATATTTCTGACCTCACTGCTCTCAACCTCCTGGATACTAGATCTACAATTTAGGTTGCCATCTCCCTGCTGAATTAATTGAAACCTTCCCAACCAGCATTCACAAATAGCCCCCTCCACAGGATATTGGTACCCCTCTGGTAACAGACTCTTCGGTCCAACTCATCCACACTGGCCAGATATCCTAACCTAATCTAGTCCCATTTACCAGCACCTGGCCCATATCCCTCTAAACCCTTCCTATTCATGTCCCCATCCAGATGCCTTGTAATTGTTGTAATCATACCAGCCTCCACCGCTTCCTCTGGCAGCTCATTCCATACATGAAAAAGTTGTCCCTTAGGTCCCTTTTAAATCTTCCCCCGTCATCTTAAACTGAGCCCTCTAGCTTTGAACTGATGTGAGGATTCCCTCAATTTCCCCGAATGATAGTAACAGATGATAATAATCTTGGAGCACAGCAGAAATGGTTTCCTCTCTCATTTCTTTCCAGAATACCTTGTTTATGGCAATGGTAAATGCAGCATCCATTTTGGCCTCCACTTCCTCAGGAGAGTAGTAACATAGGAGGTTTGTTCCCTGTAACACACAGTACATTCTCGTCCAATTGTAGTGTTCTCCCACCATCTGCTGTAACACAGAAACCACCAGAAGTTAAAGTGATACAGGGTTATTCACATTCATCGTGGTACAAGGGCTGGTTTTAGAAACAAAAACTGAATTAAGTCATTTGGACAAATGTGGATTAATTCAGAAAAACCAGCATTTGTTTAAGTAATTTGATTGAGTTTTTTTTTCAATGAGAGTCATGTGGTTAATGTGATATCATTAGCAGGAAATAGGGCAATTTGATAATAAAACAAACTTAAAAGCTTTCTACTGGAATGTACGAAGCATTCAGAATAAAATGAATGAGTTAACAGCATTACAGAGACAAATAGGTTCGGGACAGACCAATTACAGAGACAAATAGGTTCGAGACAGACCAATTACAGAGACAAATAGGTTCGAGACAGACCAATTACTGAGACAAATAGGTTCGGGACAGACCAATTACACAGACAAATAGGTTCGGGACAGACCAATTACAGAGACAAATAGGTTCGAGACAGACCAATTACAGAGACAAATAGGTTCGAGACAGACCAATTACAGAGACAAATAGGTTCGGGACAGACCAATTACAGAGACAAATAGGTTCGAGACAGACCAATTACACAGACAAATAGATTCGAGACAGACCAATTACAGAGACAAATAGGTTCGGGACAGACCAATTACAGAGACAAATAGGTTCGAGACAGACCAATTACAGAGACAAATAGGTTCGGGACAGACCAATTACAGAGACAAATAGGTTCGAGACAGACCAATTACTGAGACAAATAGGTTCGGGACAGACCAATTACAGAGACAAATAGGTTCGGGACAGACCAATTACAGAGACAAATAGGTTCGAGACAGACCAATTACTGAGACAAATAGGTTCGGGACAGACCAATTACAGAGTCAAATAGGTCCGAGACAGACCAATTACAGAGACAAATAGGTTCGAGACAGACCAATTACAGAGTCAAATAGGTTCGAGACAGACCAATTACAGAGACAAATAGGTTCGAGACAGACCAATTACAGAGTCAAATAGGTTCGGGACAGACCAATTACAGAGACAAATAGATTCGAGACAGACCAATGACAGAGACAATAGGTTCGGGACAGACCAATTACAGAGACAAATAGATTCGAGACAGACCAATTACAGAGACAAATAGGTTCGGGACAGACCAATTACAGAGACAAATAGGTTCGAGACAGACCAATTACTGAGACAAATAGGTTCGAGACAGACCAATTACTGAGACAAATAGGTTCGGGACAGACCAATTACAGAGTCAAATAGGTTCGAGACAGACCAATTACAGAGACAAATAGGTTCGAGACAGACCAATTACAGAGTCAAATAGGTTCGAGACAGACCAATTACAGAGTCAAATAGGTTCGGGACAGACCAATTACAGAGACAAATAGGTTCGAGACAGACCAATTACTGAGACAAATAGGTTCGGGACAGACCAAGTACAGAGACAAATAGGTTCGAGACAGACCAATTACAGAGACAAATAGGTTCGGGACAGACCAATTACAGAGACAAATAGATTCGAGACAGACCAATTACAGAGACAAATAGGTTCGGGACAGATCAATTACAGAGACAAATAGGTTCGAGACAGACCAATTACAGAGACAATAGGTTCGGGACAGACCAATTACGGAGACAAATAGATTCGAGACAGACCAATTACAGAGACAAATAGGTTCGAGACAGACCAATTACTGAGACAAATAGGTTCGGGACAGACCAATTACAGAGTCAAATAGGTCCGAGACAGACCAATTACAGAGACAAATAGGTTCGAGACAGACCAATTACAGAGTCAAATAGGTTCGAGACAGACCAATTACAGAGACAAATAGGTTCGAGACAGACCAATTACAGAGTCAAATAGGTTCGGGACAGACCAATTACAGAGACAAATAGGTTCGGGACAGACCAATTACAGAGTCAAATAGGTTCGGGACAGACCAATTACAGAGACAAATAGATTCGAGACAGACCAATGACAGAGACAATAGGTTCGGGACAGACCAATTACAGAGACAAATAGATTCGAGACAGACCAATTACAGAGACAAATAGGTTCGGGACAGACCAATTACAGAGACAAATAGGTTCGAGACAGACCAATTACTGAGACAAATAGGTTCGAGACAGACCAATTACTGAGACAAATAGGTTCGGGACAGACCAATTACAGAGTCAAATAGGTTCGAGACAGACCAATTACAGAGACAAATAGGTTCGGGACAGACCAATTACAGAGACAAATAGATTCGAGACAGACCAATTACTGAGACAAATAGGTTCGGGACAGACCAATTACAGAGACAAATAGGTTCGAGACAGACCAATTACAGAGACAATAGGTTCGGGACAGACCAATTACGGAGACAAATAGATTCGAGACAGACCAATTACAGAGACAAATAGGTTCGAGACAGACCAATTACAGAGACAAATAGATTCGAGACAGACCAATTACAGAGACAAATAGGTTCGGGACAGATCAATTACAGAGACAAATAGGTTCGAGACAGACCAATTACAGAGACAAATAGGTTCGAGACAGACCAATTACTGAGACAAATAGGTTCGAGACAGACCAATTACAGAGACAATAGGTTCGGGACAGACCAATTACAGAGACAAATAGGTTCGAGACATACCAATTACAGAGACAAATAGGTTCGGGACAGACCAATTACAGAGACAATAGGTTCGGGACAGACCAATTACACAGACAAATAGGTTCGGGACAGACCAATTACAGAGACAATAGGTTCGGGACAGACCAATTACAGAGACAAATAGGTTCGAGACATACCAATTACAGAGACAATAGGTTCGGGACAGACCAATTACAGAGACAAATAGGTTCGGGACAGACCAATTACAGAGACAATAGGTTCGGGACAGACCAATTACAGAGACAAATAGATTCGGGACAGACCAATTACAGAGTCAAATAGGTTCGGGACAGACCAATTACAGAGTCAAATAGGTTCAAGACAGACCAATTACAGAGACAATAGGTTCGGGACAGACCAATTACAGAGACAAATAGGTTCGAGACATACCAATTACAGAGACAATAGGTTCGGGACAGACCAATTACAGAGACAATAGATTCGGGACAGACCAATTACAGAGACAAATAGGTTCGGGACAGACCAATTACAGAGTCAAATAGGTTCGAGACAGACCAATTACAGAGACAAATAGGTTCGAGACAGACCAATTACAGAGACAAATAGGTTCGGGACAGACCAATTACAGAGACAATAGATTCGAGACAGACCAATTACAGAGATAATAGGTTCGGGACAGACCAATTATAGAGACAAATAGGTTCGAGACAGACCAATTACAGAGACAAATAGGTTTGAGACAGACCAATTACACAGACAATAGATTCGAGACAGACCAATTACAGAGACAAATAGGTTCGAGACAGACCAATTACAGAGACAAATAGATTCGGGACAGACCAATTACAGAGACAATAGGTTCGGGACAGACCAATTACAGAGACAAATAGTTTCGAGACAGACCAATTACAGAGACAAATAGGTTCGGGACAGACCAATTACGGAGACAATAGGTTCGGGACAGACCAATTACAGAGACAAATAGGTTCGAGACGGACCAATTACTGAGACAAATATACTCAGTCTTTCAGAAGAATAGGCAGGAAGAAAAGGAGGGGATGTAGTTTTGTTAGTAAAGGATAATAATGGTTCTGTAGTGAGCAATGAGATCAGCACTGGAGATCAAGACTTGAGACAGTTTGGGTAGAAATAAGAAATACCAAGGGTAGCACAGTGGTTAGCACTGCTGCCTCATAGCACCAGAGACCCGGGTTCAATTCCTGCCTCAGGCGGCTGACTGTGTGGAGTTTGCACCTTCTCCCCGTGTCTGTGTGGGTTTCCTCTGGGTGCTCCAGTTTCCTCCCACAGTCCAAAAATGTGCCAGTTAGGTGAATTGGCTGTGTTAAATTGCCCATAGTGTTAGGTGAAAAGGTAAATGTAGGGGAATGGGTCTGGGTGGGTTGCTCTTCGGCAGGTCAGTGTGGAGTTGTTGGGCCGAAGGGCCTGTTTCCACACTGTAAGTAAGGGAGAGAAGTAACCTACAGGGTGGGGGCAGTGGTCTTGCAGTGAGGCACAGTATAAAATAAGAAATATTGGTGCATCGTAATAAAGGTACAGCAATAACAATGGGTGATTTTAACATACACAGCAACTGCATTAATCAAACTTGCAGGGGAGAGTTCACTGAATGTAGGAGAGATTGTTTGATCAACATACTGGGGAACCAACCAGGGAGCAGGCTCTTCTGGATTTGATATTGTGGAATGAAGTGGATCAATTAATTATCTCATCGTTAAAATGATCTTGTGATCTCAAATGGAGCGATTTTCTTGTAGCATTGTCATTGGGCTGTTAATCCAGAGACCCAGGTAATGTCCTGGTGTCCTGAGTTTAAATCCCAGCAGATACTGTGAACTCAAAGAATCTCAAATCAAAAACCTCATACTGACAATGAATCAATTGCCAATAGTTGGGGAAATATGTCTGATTAGCTAATGTCCTTTAGGGAAGGAAATTGCCATTCTTACCTGATCTCCAGACTCACAGCAATGTGGTTAATTTTTAATCATTAGGGATGGGCAATAAATGCTGGTGAGACCCTCATCCCGTGAATGAATTTAAAAAACTACGGTGTGCCTCCCTTCATTGATCAGGGGACTGAGGTATAAAAGTGATGTTGCTGCTGCACGAACCTTTAGTTCGGCCTCACTTGGAGCACTGTGTGCAGCTCTGGAATGCACATTATAGGAAAGATGTGGAGGCTTTGGAGAGGGTTAAAAAGATGTTGCCTGGTTTGGAGGGTAATAGCTATCAGGACAGGTTGGAAAAACTTGGATTGTTTTCACCAGAGTTCAGAGACTGAAGGGACAGAAATATTGAACATAATGAGAGACGTGGATAGGGTGGGACGCTGGAATCTTTTCCCCAGAAAAGAAATGACAAATACCAGGAAGAAAGGGCTTAAAGTGAGTGGGGAAAAGTTGAAAGGAGGTATGAGAGGGAAGTTTTTTTTACACAAAAAGGTGGTAGGTACTAGAAGCTGATATCATAGCAATGTCTAAGAGGATTTTGACAGACACATGAACAGACAGGGAATACGTGGACCATGTACAGGCAGATGGGATTAGTTTGGAATGGTATCTTGGTCAGCACACAGATGTGGGCCGAATAGCCTGTTTCTGTGCTGTACTTTTCTACAGGTCACTCTGCTATAATGCACATTTCATTTACATGTATTTGCTGTAATGCGATTGATGAATTGGGGAAGGAGTGAAAGTAGACAAGTCCCCTGGGCCGGATGGGATTTATCCGAGGATTCTCTGGGAAGCTAGGGAGGAGATAGCAGAGCCTTTGGCTTTGATATTTGAGTCATCATTGTCTACAGGTTTAGTACCAGAATATTGGAGGATTGCAAATGTGCACTTGTTCAAGAGATGACCCAGGTAATTATAGACTAGTGTCTATAATTTGGAAAGGATTATATAAGAGATAGAACATAGAACATAGAACATAGAAGGATACAGCGCAGTACAGGCCCTTCGGCCCTCGATGTTGCGCCGACCGAATCCTACCTAACCTATACTAGCCCAATAACTTCCAAATGCCTATCCAATGCCCGCTTAAATGACCATAAAGAAGGAGAGTTCACCACTGATACGGGCAGGGCATTCCATGAACTTACAACCCGCTGTGTGAAGAATCTACCCCTAACATCTGTCCTATACCTACCACCCCTTAATTTAAAGCTATGTCCCCTAGTAACACCTGACTCCATTAGCGGTAAAAGGTTCTTAGTATCTACCCTATCTAAACCCCTAATCATCTTATACACTTCTATCAGATCTCCCCTAAACCTTCTCTTCTCCAATGAGAACAGCCCCAAGTGCCTCAGCCTTTCCTCATAAGATTTTCCTACCATTCCAGGCAACATCCTGGTAAACCTCCTCTGCACTCGTTCTAAAGCTTCCACATCCTTCCTATAGTATGGCGACCAAAACTGCACACAATACTCCAGATGAGGCCGCACCAGAGTCTTATACAACTGCAACATGACCTCAGGACTCCGGAACTCAATTCCTCTGCCAATAAAGCCCAGTACACCATATGCCTTCCTCACAGCACTATTTACCTGGGTGGCAACTTTCAGAGATCTGTGTACATGGACACCAAGATCCCTCTGCTCATCCACACTACCAAGTAGCCTACCATTAGCCCAGTAATCCATCATCTTGTTATTCCTACCAAAGTGAACGACTTCGCACTTAGCTACATTGAATTCCATTTGCCACATTTCTGCCCAGCTCTGCAACTTATCTATATCCCGCTGTAACCTACCACTTCCTTCCTCACTATCCACAACTCCACCGACTTTTGTGTCATCAGCAAACTTGCTTACCCAGCTTTCAAGTCCTTCCTCTAGATCATTTATAAAGATAACAAAAAGCAATGGTCCCAAAACAGATCCTTGTGGTACACCGCTAGTAACTGCGCTCCAAGATGAACATAATCCATCAACTACTACCCTCTGTCTCCTTCCAGCCAGCCAATTCCTAATCCAAACCTCTAATGTATCCTCAATGCCATACCTCCGAAGTTTTAGCATTAGCCTACCATGGGGAACCTTATCGAACGCCTTACTAAAATCCATATACACAACATCTACTGCTTTACCCTCATCCACTTCCTTGGTCACCTTCTCAAAGAACTCAATAAGGTTTGTGAGGCACGACCTGCCCTTCACAAAACCATGCTGGCTATCCCTGATCACGTTATTCCTACCCAGATGTTCATAAATCTTATCCCTTACCATTCTCTCTAAGACTTTGCCCACCACTGAAGTCAGACTCACTGGCCTATAGTTACTAGGGCTATCCCTACTCCCTTTCTTGAACAAGGGGACCACATTCGCTATCCTCCAGTCCTCTGGTACTATTCCCGTTGACAACGACGACATAAAAATCCAGGCCAATGGCTCTGCTATCTCCTCCCTAGCTTCCCATAGGATCCTGGGGTAAATGCCATCAGGCCCAGGAGACTTATCTATATTCATCCTTTCCAATATTCCCAAAACCTCTTCCCTGCATATTTCCAGGGCATCCATTCTAATTATTTGTGATTCCATATTCACATCAGCAACAGTGTCCTGTTCCTGAGTGAATACTGATGAAAAGTATTGATTTAATGTCTCTCCAATCTCCTCCACCTCCACACACAACTTCCCACTACTATCCTTGACTGGACCGATACCTACCCTAGTCATCCTTTTATTCTTGACATACCTATAGAAAGCCTTTGGGTTTTCCCTAATCCTACCAGCTAAAGACTTTTCATGTCCCCTTCTCGCTTCTCTTAGCTCCCTCTTTAGCTCCTTCCTGGCTACCTTATAACTCTCAAGATAAGATTTATAATCATCTAGCAAGCAACAATTTGATTTCAGAGAGTCAACATGGTTTCATCAAGGACAGGTCGTGTCTCACAAACCCCATTGAGTTTTTTGAGAAGGTGACCAAGCATGTAGATGAGGGGAGGGCAGTTGATGTGGTATACATGGACTTCAGTAAAGCCTTTGATAAGGTTCCACATGGTAGGCTGTTGGAGAAAATGCAGAGGCATGGAATGGAGGGTGATTTAGCAGTTTGGCTTAGAAACTGGCTTTCTGAAAGGAGGCAGTGAGTGGTGGTTGATGGAAAATATTCAGCCTGGAGTCCAGTTACTAGTGGTGTGCCACAAGGGTCTGTTTTGGGACCACTGCTGTTTGTCATTTTTATAAATGACTTAGACGCAGGCATAACATAGGTGGATGGATTAGTAAATTTACAGACGACGCTAAAGTCGGTGGAGTAGTGGACAGTTTGGAAGAATGTTACAGGTTGCAGGGGGACTTGGATAAACTGCAGAATTGGGCTGAGAGGTGGCAAATGGAGTTCAATGCAGCTAAATGTGAGGTGATACACTTTGGGAAGAATAACAGGAAGGCAGAGTACTGGGTCGATGGAAAGATTCTTGGTAGTGTGGATGTGCAGAGGGATCTTGGAGTCCCATGTACATAGATCCCTGAAAGTTGCCACCCAGGTGGATAGTGCTGTTAAGAAGGCATACGGTGTGTTAGGTTTCATTCGTAGAGGGATTGAGTTCTGGAGCCACAATATCATGCTGCAACTATACAAAACGCTGAAGTACTGTGTACAGTTCAGGTCGCCATATTTTGGGAAGGATGTGGAAGCATTGGAAAAGGTGCAGAGGAGATTTACCAGGATGTTGCCTGGTCTGGAGGGAAGGTCTTGTGAGGAAAGGCTGAGGGACCTGGGTCTGTTCTCATTGGAAAGAAGAAGGCTAAGAGGGGATTTGATAGAGACATACAAGATGATCAGAGGGTTAGATAGGGTGGACAGTGAGAGTCTTTTCCTAGGATGTAGATGTCAGCTTGTACAAGGGGTCATAGATACAAATTGAGGGGTGATAGATTTAAGACATATCAGAGGCAGGTTCTTTTCTCAGAGAGTGGTAAGGGTGTGGAATGCCCTGCCTTGCCAATGTAGGTAACTCAGCCATATTAGGGAGATTTAAACAAAACATGGCTAAGCACATGGATGATTTTGGGATAGTGTAGGGGGACGAACTGAGAATACTTCACAGGTTGGCGCAACATCGAGGGCTGAAGGGCCTGTTCTGCACTGTATTGTCCAAGTTCTATGCTCTATGCCCCTCATGATTTTATAAACCTCTATAAGGTCACCCCTCAGCCTCCGACGCTCCAGGGAAAACATTCCCAGCCTGTTCAGCCTCTCCCTGTAGCTCAGATCCTCCAACCCTGGCAACATCCTTGTAAATCTTTTCTGAACCCTTTCAAGTTTCACAACATCTTTCCGATCGGAAGGAGACCCTATTACACATACAACAGAATTAGACGGGGTAGATATCCCTGAACCAGGGGGTCACTGGTGCAATTTAAATTTGCCCATCTGATATTGTGAAATTCAAATCCATGTTTTCAAAGCATTAGCCCAGGATTCCCTTTTCCCAGTCCAGTCACATTACATCCACACCACCAGTACACCTTCAAGCCAATGCTCAAATTGACAGGAGAAGCAGAGTCAATATTTATGTATAAATGAATGAGATAAATAACTAATTATTAAAAATCATTTCCAAAGTTTAAAAACTAATTGGATCACTCGAACAGAGAGCTAGTAAAGGCATAATTGGCTGGATAGTCACCTTCCCTAATTCTGATCTGCTTTGGACTGTTGTGTGCTGGTTAGCAAACAGTGAATATGCAGCATTGAAATCACTCTGAACAAAAGACAGATTTGCAGTCAGAACGTCAGCTAATGCTCCACTCACCTGCAGGTTTAAAAAGCTTGACATCATTTGCTGGGTCATACAGAGAGGCTGGGCAGCAAGCTGACAACATAAACTGCCATACAGAGGTAACCAAAAGGAGCAGTGCTCTGCAATGGGAAAACAGGAGAAAACCTCCAGGTGATTATGTGTCAGCGTCAGAAAGGGGCAGAGAGCTGGGCAGAGAGCTGGGCAGAGAACGAGGGCTGGTTTTCATTCACTCAATGGACATGGCTGTCACTGGCTGAGCCAGAATTTATTGCCCATCTTTACTTGTCCCTGAGATTATATTCGAGTAAAAAATGAGGTCTGCAGATGCTGGAGATCACAGCTGAAAATGTGTTGCTGGTTAAAGCACAGCAGGTTAGGCAGCATCTCAGGAATAGAGAATTCGACGTTTCAAGCATAAGCCCTTCATCATTCCTGATGAAGGGCTTATGCTCGAAATGTTGAATTCCCTATTCCTGAGATGCTGCCTAACCTGCTGTGCTTTAACCAGCAACACATTTTCACCTGAGATTATATTGCTGTCCCTTCAGTTTCACCGTGTCAATATCCCAGAAGGTAAAAGGTAGCTCTTCACCACTTTCCCAAGCGCAATTATGGATGGGCTCATGATGCCACACACTAACAATAATACTGAGCTAGCAATCAAGAGACCCAGCAAAATCGCCTGGGATATAAGTTCAAATCTCACCCTGGTAAAACTCATCCTGCTTGCTTGATGTAATATTTCACACTCCTCTGATTCGAATGCTGACAGCATCGCTGTCATTTCTGAAGGCAGAGCTAAAGGGCTCAGACAGAATAATCATTATTGACCTTCTGTTCTCCTTCATCACAGCACCCCTATCCCTAGCTCCACATAGTTCAGTCAACTATGATAAATGAACAAAGAACACTACCGCACAGGAACAGACCCTTCAGCCCACCAAGTCTGTGCAGACTTATATGATGTCTTTCTAAAGTTAAAAACCTTTTGCCTCCATGCAGTCCATATCCCTCTGTTCCCTGGCTATTCATGTTTCTGTCAAGATGCTTTGTAAACATTATTGCATCTGCCTCCAGCACCATCGCTGGCAGCACACTCCAGGCACTCACCAGCTTCTGGGGAAAACTCCTGCCTCCTACATCTCCTTTCAACGTTTCCTCTTTGATCTTAAACCTATGACCTCTGGTCGTGGAAACCAGAACTGTACACAATAATCCAAATGTGGCTGAACTGAAGTTCTATAGTTGTAGAGTCAATGAGTCACACAGCACGGAAACAGACCCCTTGGTCTAACCAGTCCATGCTGACCATGTTCTCAAACTAAACTCGTCCCACCTCCCTGCACTTGACCCAAATCCCTCCAAACGTTTCCAATTCATATACTTAACAAAATATCCTTTAAACATTGTAACTGTACCTGCATCTATTCCTGTGTCTGGAAGTTCACTCCACACACAAACCATCCTCTGGGGAAAAAACTGCCCCAAGGTTTGTTTAAAATCTCTCTCCTCACACCTTTAAAATATACCCCCTCGTCTTGAAATCGCCCACCCGAGGGAAGAGGCACATGCTATTCACCTTATCTATACCCCTCGTGATTTTATAAACCTCCATAAAGTCATCCTTCAATCTCCAACACAACAAAGAAAACCGTCCCCTCCCTTCATTCCTGGTAACCTCCGGGTAAATTTCTCCTGACCTCCCTCCAGTTTAATAATACAGTGGCTCAGTGATCAGCCATCGTCACTGCAGAATGGGAGGTTGTTGAGGAGGGTTTGCCTACTGAGTCAGTCTGGGTTGAAGTCCGAAACAGGAAAGGAGCAGTCCCTTTATTCAGAGTTTTCTACGGGCCCCCCAATAGCAACATAGACATGGAGGAGCGGATTGGGAGGTAGGTTTTTAAAAAGATGCAGAAGTAACAGGGCTGTTGTCGTGGGTGACATTAACTTCCCTCATATTGATTGGAACCTCATTGGTTCAAATAGATTGGATGGAGCGAATATTGTCTGTTTTGTCCAGGAAGGGTTCCTGGACAATATGTAGATAGGCTGCCCAGAGGGGAGGCCATATTGGATTTGGTTCATAATGCCAGGTGTCAGATCACTCAGTGTGAGACCACTTTGGTGACACTGACAACAACTCCATCACCTTTACTATACTCATGAAGAGGGATAGGAGCAGATGATATGGGAAAGGATTTAATTGGGGGAGGGGGAATTATAATGCTATTAGGCCGGAACTGGGACATCTAAATTGGGACCAGATGTTCTCAGGGAAATGTGAGGGTGATTCAGGAAGCACTTTCTGATAGAGCTGGGTAGGTTTGTCCCAGTGAGCAAGCACAGGATGGCAGGAGAAAGGAAACTTAGGCAACTAAGGATATGGAACATCTAGTCACAAGGAAGAGGAAGTTTCCTCAAGGTTGAGGAGGCAAGGATCAGACAGGGCTCAAGGGAGTTAGCCAGGATAGAACTGAAGAATTGACTAAGGAAAGCTAGAAGGGAACATGAAAGAGCTTTAATGGACAATATTAAGGAAAACTCTAAGGTGTTCCACGCTGACATGAGGAACAAGGGGATGGCTAGAGTGAGGGTAGGGCCGATCGGGGTAGTGGAGTGAGCTTGTGCCTGGAGTCAGAGAAGGTAGGGGAGGTCCTTAATGAATATGTAGAACATGACAGTGCAGCACAGGCCCTTCAGCCCTTCATGTTGTGTCGACCTGTGGAACTAATCTGAAGCCCATCTACCCTACACTATTCCACTTTCATCCAGATGTTTATCCAATGACCATTTAAATGCCCTTAAAGTTGGCAAATCTACTGCTGCTGCAGGCAGTGTGTTCCACACCCCTACTACTCTCTGAGTAAAGAAATTACCTCTGACATCTGTCCTATATCGATCACCCCTCAACTTAAAGCTATGTCCTCTCATGCTAGCCACCACCATCTGAGGAAAAAGGCTCTCCCTGCCCACCCTATCTAACCCTCTGATTATCTTATATGTCTCTATTAAGTCACCTCTCAACCTTCTTCTCTCTAACGAAAACAGCCTCAAGTCCCTCAGCCTTTCCTCATAAGACCTTCCCTCCATACCAGGCAACATCCCAGTAAATCTCCTCTGCACCCTTTCCAAAGCTTCCACATCCTCCTTATAATACGGTGAGCAGAACTGTACACAATACTTCAAATTAGGCTCCACCAAAATTTATGTACAGCTGCAACATGACCTCATGGCTCCGAAACTCAATCCCCCTACCAATAAAAGTGAACACACCATGCACCTTAACAACCCTGTCAACCTGGGTGGCAACTTTCAGGGATCGCTGGATGTCGATACCGAGATCTCTCTGCTCATCTACACTACCAAGAATCTTACCATTAGCCCAGTACTCTGCATCCCTGTTACTCCATCCAAAGTAAATCAGCTCACACTTTTCCACATTAAACTCCATTTGCCACCTCTCAGCCCAGCTCTGCAGCTTATCAACCACATGGTGAGGTCAGTGCAGGAGAGAGAGAGAGAGAGAGAGAGAGAGAAAGAAACTGACACCAGAGTGAACCTGCACAGTTACTGCCTTTGCTGTTTGAATTTGTGTATCACTGGACATCGGAGTGCATCTGGGAAAATTAACAAACAGCGAAATTCACAACTGATCTTGGAGGAACTGTTTGGGTGAGGTTCACAGCACAGAATCAGATAAGTTAATTGTTTTAAGTGGCCTACAGAAAGTCTGCAGGAGTGAGTAGAGTGAGTTCTTTCTTGATTATATGTTTTTGAGATATGTCTCGTGATGAAACTTAAAAAATAAGCCGTAACTATTAATCTAACTTGGGGTAGTGTTTTGTAGAGGAATAAGACGGTGTTATTTTCGGGGTCTGTAGATTGTGAAGGAGCAAAAATGGCCTTTGATAGAGTGACATGCGCTTCTTATCAGATGTTTAAAGAGAGTTTAAGGCTTACTGCAAATTATATCTGCCATAAATGCTGTTGTTTGTGAATCTTATCAGATCGAGTGGATCAGTTGGAGAGACAGAAGCGATGAGGAATTTACAACAGCAACAGTATATAATGGATGGCAGTTATAGGAAGGGGGGAAAGTCTCAGATACAGTCACATAGATGGGTTAACTCCAGGAAGGGTAAGAGAGGTAGGCAGCTAGAGCAGGAGTCTTTTGTGGATGTACCCATTTCAAACAGGTCTGCTGTTTTGGAAAGTGTAGGGGGTGATGGATTCTCAGGGGAATGTAGCTCGAACAGTCAAGTTTCTAGTATTGAGACTGGCTCTAATGCAATGAGGGGTACGTCGGCTTCCAAGAGATCAACTGTGTTAGGGGATTCTGTAGTCTGAGGTACAGACAGACGTTTCTGTGGCCAGCAGAGAAAAAGCAGAATGGTGTGTTGTTTCCCTGGTGCCAGGATCAAGGATGTCTCAGAGAGGGTGCAGAATGTTCTCACGGGGGAGAGGGGCCAGCAGGAGGTCATTGTCCACATTGGAACCAACGTCATAGGAAGGGAAAAGGTTGAGATTCTGAAGGGAGATTACAGAGAGTTAGGCAGAAATTTAAAAGGAGGTCCTCAAGGGTAGTAATATCTGGATTACTCCCAGTGCTACGAGCTAGTGAGGGCAGGAATAGGAGGATAGAGCAGGAGATGAGGATGCATGGCTAAGGAGCTGGTGTATGAGAGAAGGATTCTCATTTTTGGATCATTGGAATCTCTTTTGGGGTAGAAGTGACCTGTACAAAAAGGATGGATTGCACCTAAATTGGAAGGGGATTAATATACTGGCAGGGAAATTTGCTAGAACTGCTTAGGAGGATTAAGATTAGTAAGGTGGGGGGTTGGGACCCAGGGAGATCGCGAGGAAAGAGATCAATCTGAGACTGGTACAGTTGAGAACAGAAGTGAGTCAAACAGTCAAGGCTGGCAGGGACAAGGTAGGACTCATAAATTAAACTGCATTTATTTCAATGCAAGGGGCCTAACAGGGAAGGCAGATGAACTCAGGACATGGTTAGGAACATGGGACTGGGATATCATAGCAATTACAGAAACATGGCTCAGGGATGGGCAGGACGGCAGCTTAATGATCCAGGATACAAATGCTACAGGAAGGATAGAAAGGGAGGCAAGAGAGGAGGGGGAGTGGCATTTTTGATAAGGAATAGCATTACAGCTGTGCTGAGGGAGGATATTCCCAGAAATACATCCAGGGAAGTTATTTGGGTGGAACTGAGAAATAAGAAAGGGATGATCACCTTATTGGGATTGTATTATAGACCCCCTAATACTCAGAGGGAAATTGAGAAACAGATTTGTAAGGAGATCTCAGCTATCTGTAAGAATAATGGGGTAGTTATGGTAGGGGATTTTAACTTTCCAAACATCGACTGGGACTGCCATAGTGTTAAAGGTTTAGACAGAGAGGAATTTCTTAAGTGCATATAAGACAATTTTCTGATTCAGTATGTGGATGTACCTACTAGAGAAGGTGCAAAACTTGACCTACTCATGGGAAATAAGGCAGGGTAGGAGACTGAGGTGTCAGTGGGGGAGCACTTTGGGGCCAGTGACCATAATTCTATTCGTTTTAAAATAGTGATGGAAAAGGAGAGACCAGATCTAAAAGTTGAAGTTCTAAATTGGAGAAAGGCCAATTTTGACGGTATTAGGCAAGAACTTTCAAAAGTTGTTTGGAGGCAGATGTTTGCAGGTAAAGGGACGGCTGGAAAATGGGAAGCCTTCAGAAATGAGATAACAAGAATCCAGAGAAAGTACATTCCTGTCAGGGTGAAAGGGAAGGCTGGTAGGTACAGGGAATGCTGGATGGCTAAAGAAATTGAGGGTTTGGTTTAGAAAAAGAAGGAAGCACCGTGGGCGGCACGGTGGCACAGTGGTTAGCACTGCTGCCTCACAGCGCCTGTAGACCCGGGTTCAATTCCCGACTCAGGCGACTGACTGTGTGGAGTTTGCACGTTCTCCCCGTGTCTGCGTGGGTTTCCTCCGGGTGCTCCGGTTTCCTCCCACAGTCACAAAGATGTGCGGGTCAGGTGAATTGGCCATGCTAAATTGCCCATAGTGTCAGGTAAGGGGTAAATGTAGGGGTATGGGTGGGTTGCGCTTCGGCGGGTCGGTGTGGACTTGTTGGGCCGAAGGGCCTGTTTCCACACTGTAAGTCTAATCTAATCTAAAAATATGTCAGGTATGGACAGGACAGGGAGATTGCACCAGGTGCCGGCTGGGAGCAGTGACTCACTGATTTGAGCTTTTATATTTGAAGTCAGAGAGCAGAGGTTTCTGGGAAAGGTGGGACTTCTTATTGCTATATAAGTCAGTGTCTTCTCCACCCGAGACCCCTACCTTTGTAGGGCCTCCCACCCAACCAGCTCCTCTAACCTTAAACACCAGGGAGATAGCAGGTCAGCATCTCTTTTTTACTTTGTGATTAGGGGACGAGCAGGGTTGGCAGTGCAGGGAGAGCAATGTCCCTTCTGCAGGATGTTTGAGGTGAGGGACAACATCCAAGTACATCTGCAGGAAGTGCACCCAACTCTCGCTCCTCCAAGACTGTGTTAGGGAACTGGGAGCGGGAGCTGGATGAACTTCGGATCATTCGGGGGGCAGAGGCTGTGATAGATAGGAGTTACAGGGAAGTAGTTACTTCTAAGTAAGAAGAAAGCTGGGTGACTGTTCGAAGAGGGTATCACAGCTACAGAAGCTTCCATTGTCGAGGAAGATCTGCCTACCGAGTCAGTATGGGTGGAAATTAGGAACAGCAAGGGAGCAGTCACCTCTTTAGGTGTTTACTACAGGCCCCCCAATAGCAGCAGGGAGATGGAAGAAAGCATAGGTCGGCAGATTTTGGAAAAGTGTGGACATAGTAGGGTTGTTGTAATGGGGGAATTTAACTTTCCCAATATTGATTGGAACCTCCTTTGAGCAGAAGATTTGAATGGAGCTGTTTTTGTAAAGTGTGTTCAGGAGGGTTTCCCAACTCAGTATATTGACAGGCCGACGAGGGGAGAGGCCATTCTAGACTTGGTGCTCAGAAACGAGCTGGGGCAGGTATCAGATCTTGTGGTGGGAGAGCATTTTGGTGATAGTGACCACAACTGCCTCACATTCTACATAGCTATGGAGAAGGGGAGGATTAGGCAAAATGGAAGGATATTTAATTGGGGAAGAGGAAACTATGATGCGATTAGACATGAGTTAGGAAGCATGGATTGGGAGCAATTGTTCCATGGTAAAGACACTATAGACATGTGGAGACTGTTTAAGGAACAGTTGTTGCGAGTGATGAATAAATCTGTCCCTCTGAGACAGGCAAGAAGGGGTAAGATAAAGGAACCTTGGATGACGAGAGCGGTGGAGCTTCTCATCAAAAGGAAGAAGGTAGCTTACATAAGGTGGAGGAAGCTAGGGTCAAGCTCAGCTCTAGAGGATTACAGGCAGGCGAGGAAGGAGTTTAAAAAAGGTCTGGGGAGAGCCAGGAGGGGCCACGAGAAAGGCTTGGCAGAACGGATTAGGGAGAACACAAAGGCATTTTACATTTATGTGAGGAATAAGAGAACGGTCAAAAAAAGAGTAGGGCTGATCAGGGATAGCATAGGGAATTTGTGTGTGGAGTCTGAGGATGTAGGGGAACCCTAAATGAGTTTTTTGCTTCTGTCTTTACAAAAGAAACGAAATTTGTAGTGAATGAAACCTTTGAAGAGCAGGTGTGTATGCTGAAATGGATAGAGATAGAGGAAGCTGATGTGCTGAAAATTTTGTCAAACATTAAGATTGACAAGTCGCCAGGCCCGGACCAGATTTGTCCTCAGCTTCTTTGGGAAACGAGAAATGTAATTGCTTCATCACTTGCGAAGATCTTTTCATCCTCGCTCTCCACTGGAGTCGTACCTGAGGACTGGAGAGAGGCAAATGTAATTCCTCTCTTCAAGAAAGGAAATAGGGAAATCCCCAGCAATTACAGACCAGTCAGTCTCACGTCTGTCGTCTGCAAGGTGTTAGAAAGGATTCTGAAGGATAGGATTTATGACCATCTGGAAGAGCATGGCTTGATTAAATGCAGTCAGCACGGCTTTGTGAGGGGCAGGTCATGCCTCACAAACCTTATCGAGTTCTTTGAGGATGTGACTAGAAAAGTTGATGAGGGTCAAGCTGTGGATGTGGTGTATATGGAATTCAACAAGGCATTTGATAAGGTTCCCCTTGGTAGGCTCATTCAGAAGGTTAGGAGGAATGGGATTCAGGGGAACTTAGCTGTCTGGATACAGAATTGGCTGGCCAACAGAAGACAGCGAGCGGTAGTAGAAGGAAAATATTCTGCCTGGAAGTCTGTGGAGAGTGGTGTTCCACAGGGCTCTGTCCTTGGGCCTCTACTGTTTGTAATTTTTATTAATGACTTGGATGAGGGGATTGAAGGATGGGTCGGCAAGTTTGCAGATGACACAAAGGTTGGAGGTGTCTTTGACAGTATAGAGGGCTGTTGTAGGCTGCAGCGGGACATTGACAGGATGCAGAGATGGGCTGAGAGGTGGCAGATGGACCTCCCTGGTTCACTGTTGCTCCAGCCACACATTCATCTGACCTTTCCTCTTCCTCCTGTTCTCACCTGCACGTGGCACTGGGCATAATCCTGAGATTAATACATTGGAGTCTGACATTTTACTCCATATTCAGCTTTCAGGACCTTAGGTGGATTGGCCATGCTAAATTATCCATAGCACCCAGGGGTGTGCAGCCATGGGAAATGCACGGTTACAGGGATAGGTCTGACTGGGATATTCTTTGCAGGGTCAGTGTGACCTGATGGGCTGAATGGTCTGTTTTGACTTTGTAGGATTCTATGATCCCTTTGTTTATTTTGTTGCTGGTATCTATCTGTATCCCAACTATTACAGGTTAGACATGAGCAAGGAAACCCCCTGCTGATTACCACGTCCCGCCCTCCCTCGGCTGATGAATCATTACCCCTCCATGTTGAACACACTCAGAGGAAGCACTGAGGGTGACAAGGACACAGAATGTCCCCTGGGTGGGGGATTTCAATGTCCCACCACCAAGAGGGGCTCTGCAGCAGTATTACTGATCGAGCTGGTCGGGTCTTAAAGGACCTCGCTGTTAGACTGGGTCTGCGGCAGGTGGGGAGGGAACCAACAAGAGGGAAAACCATACTGACCTCATCCTCACCAATCTGCCGGCTGCAGGTGTATCTGACCATGACAGGATCGGTGAGAGTGACCACTGCACTGTCCTTGTGGAGACAAAGGTAAAACCAATGCCTGCAGATGCTGGAAACCAGATTCTGGATAAGTGGTGCTGGAAGAGCACAGCAGTTCAGGCAGCATCCAACGAGCAGCGAAATCGACGTTTCGGGCAAAAGCCCTTCATCAGGAATAAAGGCAGAGAGCCTGAAGCATGGAGAGATAAGCTAGAGGAGGGTGGGGGTGGGGAGAGAGTAGCATAGAGTACAATGGGTGAGTGGGGGAGGGGATGAAGGTGATAGGTCAGGGAGGAGAGGGTGGAGTGGATAGGTGGAAAAGGAGATAGGCAGGTCGGACAAGTCATGGGGACAGTGCTGAGCTGGAAGTTTGGAACTAGGATGATGTGGGGGAAGGGGAAATGAGGAAACTGTTGAAGTCCACATTGATGCCCTGGGGTTGAAGTGTTCCAAGGCGGAAGATGAGGCGTTCTTCCTCCAGGCGTCTGGTGGTGAGGGAGCGGCGGTGAAGGAGGCCCAGGACCTCCATGTCCTCGGCAGAGTGGGAGGGGAAGTTGAAATGTTGGGCCACGGGGCGGTGTGGTTGATTGGTGCGGGTGTCTCGGAGATGTTCCCTAAAGCGCTCTGCTAGGAGGCGCCCAGTCTCCCCAATGTAGAGGAGACCGCATCGGGAGTAACGGATACAATAAATGATATTAGTGGATGTACAGGTAAAACTCTGATGGATGTGGAAGGCTCCTTTAGGGCCTTGGATAGAGGTGAGGGAGGAGGTGTGGGCACGGGTTTTACAGTTCCTGCAGTGGCAGGGGAAGGTGCCAGGATGGGAGGGTGGGTTGTAGGGGGGACGTGGACCTGACCAAGTAGTCACGGAGGGAACGGTCTTTGCGGAAGGCGGAAAGGGGTGAGGATGGAAATATATCCCTGGTGGTGGGGTCCTTTTGGAGGTGGCGGAAATGTCGGCAGATGATTTGGTTTATGCGAAGGTCGGTAGGGTGGAAGGTGAGCACCAGGGGCGTTCTGTCCTTGTTACGGTTGGAGGGGTGGGCTCTGAGGGCAGAGGTGCGGGATGTGGACGAGATGCGTTGGAGGGCATCTTTATCCACGTGGAAAGGGAAATTGTGGTCTCTAAAGAAGGAGGCCATCTGGTGTGTTCTGTGGTGAAACTGGTCCTCCTGGGAGCAGGTACGGCGGAGGTGGAGGAATTGGGAATACGGGATGGCATTTTTGCAGGAGGTAGGGTGGGAAGAGGTGTAATCCAGGTAGCTGTGGGAGTCGGTGGGTTTGTAAAAAATGTCTGTGTCAAGTCGGTCGTCATTAATGGAGATGGAGAGGTCCAGGAAGGGGAGGGAGGTGTCAGAGATGGTCCAGGTAAATTTAAGGTCAGGGTGGAATGTGTTGGTGAAGTTGATGAATTGCTCAACCTCCTCGCGGGAGCACGAGGTGGCGCCAATGCAGTCATCAATGTAGCGGAGGAAGAGGTGGGGAATGGTGCCGGTGTAATTACGGAAGATCAACTGTTCTACGTAGCCAACAAAGAGACAGGCATAGCTGGGGCCCATACGTGTGCCCATGGCTCCCCCTTTGGTCTGGAGGAAGTGGGAGTATTCAAAGGAGAAATTGTTGAGGGTGAGGACCAGTTCGGCCAAACGAATGAGAGTGTCGGTGGAAGGGTACTGTTGGGGACGTCGGGAGAGGAAAAAACGGAGGGCTTGGAGGCCCTGGTCATGGCGGATGGAGGTGTAGAGGGATTGGATATCCATGGTGAAGATGAGGCGTTGGGGGCTGGGGAAACGGAAGTCTTGGAGGAGGTGGAGGGAGTGGGTGGTGTCTCGAATGTATGTGGGGAATTCCTGGACTGGGGGGGATAGGACAGTGTTGAGGTAGGTAGAGATGAGTTTGGTGGGGCAGGAGCATGCTGAGACAATGGGTCGGCCAGGGTGGTCAGGCTTGTGGATATTGGGAAGGAGGTAGAACCGGGCAGTGCGGGGTTCCCGGACTATGAGGTTGGAAGCTGTGGGTGGGAGATCTCCTGACGTGATGAGGTTCTGTATGGTCTGGGAGGTGATGGTTTGGTGATGGGGGGGTGGGGTCACGGTCGAGGGGGCAGTAGGAAGAGGTGTCCTCGAGTTGGCATTTAGCTTCAGCGGCGTAGAGGTCAGTGCGCCTTTAAGGCATTGTCTGAGCTGAGGTGTCACCTGTTCTTAATGATTACAAAGGTCAAATTACAATGATTAAAAACACAGAAATAGAGAACACACACTGGATCATCAACGCCACACTCACAGGAATCCGATTCCCGAGAGAAGTAGAAAAGGATAGCCAACTCCCATTCCTAGACATGATGGTACAGAGAACACCGAACGGAGAATTCACCACAAAGGTACACAGGAAAGCCACACACACAGACCAAGTCCTAAACTATGAAAGTAACCACCCCAACACACACAAACGAAGTTGCATCAGGACATTATTCAAAGAGCCACAACACACTGCAGCACACCTGAACTACAAAAAGAGGAAAAAGAACACCTATACAAGGTATTCGCCAAAAATGGATACCCGCGCAATTTCATCAACAGATGCCTAAGGGAAAGATAACGGAACGAGGACATGCCACAACCCAAAGGTCTAGCCACACTACCATACATCAGGAGCATTTCTGAACTGACAGCCAGACTACTGCGACCACTAGGACTCATAACAGCACACAAACCAACAGCCACACTCAGACAACAACTCACCAGGACAAAGGACCCAATACCCAGCATGAGCAAAACCAACGTAGTGTACAAAATACCACGCAAGGACTGCACAAAACACTACATAGGACAAACAGGAAGACAGCTAACAATCCACATCCATGAACACCAATTAGCCACGAAACGACACGACCAGCTATCCTTAGTAGCCACACATGCAGATGACAAACAACATGAATTCGACTGGGACAACACTACTATTATAGGACAAGCCAAACAGAGAACAGCCAGGGAATTCCTAGAGGCATGGCACTCATCCCCAGATTCAATCAACAAACACATCGACCTGGACCCAATATACCGGCCACTGTAGCGGACAGCTGGAACTGACAACTGGAAGCAGCAGATACAAATCACTATAAACGCCGGAGGAAAGATCACAGAAGCGCTTCACAGGAAGCTCCCAAGCACTGAGGATGTCACCTAGACAGGGGACAAAACGTCCGCAACACAAATTCCCAGCTCGGTGAACAGAACCACGACAATCCCAGTGTGCTCAATACATTGTTTCCGTTCCATGACACTGTGATCTTTTGCTATAAATTCAATGTCCTATAAGCTGCTCCAATAGTTACGTGACGAAGGAGCAGTGCTGCAAAAGCTAGTGCTTCAAATAAATCTGTTGGACTATCCCCATGACTTGTCCTACCTGCCTAGCTCCTTTTCCACCTATCCACTCCACCCTCTCCCCCACTCACCTAGTGTACTCTATGCTACTCTCTCCCCACCCCCACCCTCCTCTAGCTTATCTCTCCACCCTTCAGGCTCTCTGCTTTTATTCCTGATGAAGGGCTTTTGCCCGAAACGTCGATTTCGCTGCTCGTTGGATGCTGCCTGAACTGCTGTGCTCTTCCAGCATCACTGATCCAGAATCTGGTTTCCAGCATCTGCAGTCACTGTTGTTACCTGTTGGACTATAACTTGGTGTTGTGTGATTTTTTAACTTTGAGATAAACAGAGATTGAGACAGATGCAAACACAAAGCAACAGACTGCAGGAGGTAAAGAGAAGGATGATTGGTGAGATGGAGTTGGTAAGAGAGGAGACATGGGAAAAGACCAAAGTAAAAGGCTGTACATACCAGTTCCTAGCCTATTGAGGCTCTGTGTGCAGACATTATTGTGGATTGCTGCAAGAGAGAGGCTGGTTTGAGCCAATAGATGATATTTAGGACCCCTGCAATTGAACAAAAATGAATCAGGAACAATTTGTGAGGAAATGACATTTCGGTAGAGTGCCCTGATTCCCCACTTCTTACCGGCTTCCAGAACCACAAAAACCGTAAATATGTTCAGTCCCAAGAAGCACAGGACTCCCAATGTCGTCGAGAGCATTTCTGTGCCAGCTCTTAGAATGTTATACTGAACAAAACCATGCTGGATATTTCTGATCAATCCCTGCCTCTCCAAATGTAGATTAATAATATATTAGATGAAATAAAGGTCGGGACTTTCAATTATAATTAAATTGTTTTAAACAAAGGAAGGTCCCTAGCTGAAATAATTTCTCTTAAAGGGAGTAATTAGCTTATTCTCGAGAGAAATTGCAATGGGAGCCCTCAGACCCATGGCACACTTGTCTTGTATAATGTGGGAAATCAGCTCCATGTACAGGAACTGTGTTCAGCTCCAGCTACTGACTGACCTGTTTCAGAGCTGGAGCTGTGAGTGGGTTCACTTTGGAATGTCCGTAATGCTGAGAATATTGTGGATAATATCCACGTGGATTTTAGTAAAGCATTTGACAAGGTTCCACATGGCAGTATGGTCAGAAACATTAAAGCCCATGGGATAGTGGGTAATGTGTTAAATTGGATTCAAAGTTGGCTTAGTCAATGGATGCACTTGCAAATGGAAAGCTGTTTCCAGTGGTGTTCTGCAAGTCTCAGTGTTGGGACCCCTGCTGTTATTTTGGACATTAACAGTTTAGACTTGAATGTAATGCACAATTGGGAAATTTGCTGACAACACCAAAATTGGCTAGACAGTGTAGTAGATGGTGTAAATGATATAGATGGATTGGAGAAGTGGGCAGGAAAGTGGCAGATGGAGTTCAACTCTGATAGACATAGGCTGGCATGGTGGTCAGCACTGCTGCCTCACAGTGCCAGGGACTTGGGTCTGATTCCACCCTCAGGTGACTGTGTGTGCTTTGCACATTCCCCCTGCATCTGAGTGGGTTTCCTCTGGGTGCTCCAGTTTCCTCTCACAGTCCAAAGGTATGCAGGTTAGGTGGGTTGTCCATGGAAATTGTGGGATGATAGTGGGGCTGGGGCTGGGTGGGATAATCTCTGGACAACCAGTACTGATGCAACGGATTGAATGGCCTCTTTCCACACTTGAGGATTTCTACGATTCTAGATAGTGCCTTTAGGGAGGTCGGACAAACCCATCTGAATCATGTCTGTTCGTCAGGCAAGGAAACTGCCATCCTTACCTGGTCTGGCCTACAGGTGACTCCTGACCCACAGCAATGTCGTTGGATCTTAACTACGCTCTCAGCAATAAATGCTGTCCTAACCAAAGATACCCAGATCCCATGAATGGATTGGTTGAGTGGGCAGGAAAGTGGCAACTCTGATAAGTGTGAGATAATGCATTGAGGGAAGCCAACAGTAAAAAGGAACGTACAATGAATGGGACTACAGTGAGAGGAGTAGATGAAGTGAAAGATTTTGGTGAGCAAGTACACAGGTTCCTAAAGGTCACATTATAGGTAGATGAGGTTGGAAAGAAGGCATATTGAATGCTCTACCTCACTGGCAGAGGTGTGGAATATAAAAGGAAGGAGATAATGATGGAACCCTATATAACACTAGTGAGGCCACAGCTGGAGTACTGTATGGAGTTCTGGTCACCACATTATAGGAAGGATGCAATTGCTGTTGAGAGAGATTGGAGAAGATTTACTGGAATATTGCTGGGGCTGAAGAACTGTAGCTACGAGGAGAGATTGGAGAGGTTGGGTTTGTTTTCCTTCGAACAGAGAGGGCTCAGAGATAGAGACACAGTGGGCAGGAGGAACTGGTTTCCCTTAGCAGAGAGTTTAAAAACTAGGGGTTATAGATTCAGGCTAAATGGCAGAATAATTCGGGAGACATGTGGAAAACCATGTTTCCATAGAGGGTGTCAGCAATTCACTGGCTGAGTTGGTGGCAGAGGCAGAGGCCCGAAACTCTTTTAGAAAATACTTGGACTCACACCTTAAGTGCTGCAAGTCGCAGGGCTATGGGCTATATGCAGGAAGATGGGATTAGAAAGGGAGTGTGGGTGGCTTTGGGTCAGCATGGACAGGATGGGTAAAATGGCCTCCTTCTGTACTGTATCATTTCTATAGTTCTATGGTTTCATAGTCATTATTTGGCTCTTAGTTCCAGAGCTGAAAATGTGTTGCTGGTTAAAGCACAGCAGGTCAGGCAGCATCCAAGGAACAGGAAATTCAACGCTTCGGGCCAAAGCCCTTCATCAGGAATGAGAAGGGCTCTGGCCCGAAACGTCGAATTTCCTGTTCCTTGGATGCTGCCTGACCTGCTGTGCTTTAACCAGCAACACATTTTCAGCTCTGATCTCCAACATCTGCAGACCTCATTTTTTACTCTTAGTTCCAGATTCCTTATTAAAGTCAAACTCCACCATTTGCAGGATTTAAGCCCTGGTCCCCAGAATATTCTCTCAGTTTCTGGATAGATATCCTAATGAATATAGGATTAGTCCAGGGGACCGGAAGATTGCAAATGTGACACCATTGTTTACGAACGGGGAAACTGCAGAGCTGTCAGTCTGACATCAATAATGGGAAACCTGCTGGAGGTTATCAGAGAGGATAAGGCAAATATACACTCCGAGAAAAATACATGAATGCTAGGCAGTCAGCATAGCTTTGTCAAGGGGCAGGGCACCTCGGACAAATCTAATCGAGTTCTTTGACAAGGTGATCCAGGCAGTGGATGAGGGGAGTGCTGTGGATATTGTATATTTGGGCTTTCAGAAAGGCTTGGTACAATACCACATGGCAGGTTGTTAGCAAATTAGAAATGTTCAATGGGTCATGGGTCATGGCAGAATGGATTCAAAGCTGGCTAAAAGATAGGAAACAGAGAGTCTGCATAGATGGGCATTTCTACATTGGAGTAAAAAATGAGGTCTGCAGATGCTGGAGATCAGAGCTGAAAATGTGTTGCTGGTTAAAGCACAGCAGGTCAGGCAGCATCCAAGGAACAGGAAATTCAACATTTCGGCAAAAGCCCTTCCTGATGAAGGGCTTTTGCCCGAAACGTCGAATTTCCTGTTCCTTGGATGCTCATTTCTCACATTGGAGACATGGTGTTCTCCAGGGATTGGTGTTGGGACCTTTTCTGATTTATATAAACAATTTGGAGATGGGTGGTGAGGGCAAGATCTCTAAATTTACACATGGTAGGAACCATAGTGAATTCTGAGGAGATGACATGGTGGCCAAATGGACAGACACCTGGCAGATGAGTTTCAACGCACAGAAATGTGCATTTTAGGATAAGACATTGGAAAGACAATTCAGGCCCCAATGGTCCAGCTTTGAGGGGAGAATAGGATTGGAGGGACCTTGGGGCTTATATCCATGATTCTCTTATGGTGGCCAGGCAAGTTGTAACAGTTCGAGTCCAAGATGGCGGCAGCGGATGACAGTCCACCTGTTCTTCTTTTTTTGTTTCTCTTTTATTTCCCTGTTAGTGTTTTTCCAGCCTCCAGTGTCTCCCAGCATGATAGACTCCCGGGGTGACCTCCCAGCCTAGCGTGGCATCCTTGGCCCAGTGTGGCAGGTTGAAGCCATCACCCATGATCGTGGCCTGGTCTGTAGCCAGGGCCTGATGTGGACTGGAGGCATGGTGCCAGGTTGGTCTGGGTTGGAAGACCATGGTTCTGCACTTCTACTTCTGCAATACAGGACATTTTATTTTCTCTAATCTCAAAGAGGCGCCCTTGGACTAAGACAGCCCTGGAAGGAAAACCTGAGGATGACAAAACCAGATGAGAAGTTTAAGTGGTAAGGATAACATGAAGAATATTACAAGGGAGAGAGAGGGATTAAGTGAGTGGACAATGGAATATTATGTGAGGTTCTGCACTTTGTCAGGAAGAATAACTGGAGAAGTGGAGAAAATGCAGAATGCTGCAAAGCAAAAGGATCTGGGAGTCCTTATCCACAAATCTCAAAATGTTGGCTGCATCCAGTTCAGAGGAAAATAGAGAATACAAATGGAATGTCAGTCTTTATTTCAAAGAAATTAGAATATAAACATAGGGAGATTCTGCCATTCATACCACAACTTGCATATTGTGAACCGTTTTTGTCTCCTTATCTATGGAAAGATATACTTGTTATATACTGGAAACAAGCTAGGCTGATGGTCACCAGGCTGATGGTCACCAGGCTGAGGATGGTCACCAGGCTGATGATGGTCACCAGGCTGAGGATGGTCACCAGGCTGATGGTCACCAGGCTGATGGTCACCAGGCTGAGGATGGTCACCAGGCTGAGGATGGTCACCAGGCTGATGGTCACCAGGCTGAGGATGGTCACCAGGCTGAGGATGGTCACCAGGCTGAGGATGGTCACCAGGCTGATGGTCACCAGGCTGAGGATGGTCACCAGGCTGAGGATGGTCACCAGGCTGATGGTCACCAGGCTGAGGATGGTCACCAGGCTGAGGATGGTCACCAGGCTGATGTGGAGGGATTGTCTTATGAGGAGAGATTGAGGAGATTGAGCCCTGTATTCGTTGTAATTTGGAAAAAAGACAAGTGACCTTAAGGAAACGTATAATACCTTAGGGACTTGACAGGGTAGATGTGGAAAGGTCGTTTCCCCTTGTGGGAGAGTTGGGGAGCATCTCAAAATAATGGGGTCACCACTTTAAAACAATTGAGGGATATCTTCTCTCAGACGGCAGTGACTTTGTGAAATTCTTGATGACTGAAGGTTGTCGAGGCTGGGTCTTTAAATATGTTCAAGACTGAGACAGGCAGATTTTTAAAAATCAATAATGGAACTAAGATTTCTGGGGAAATGGCAGGCAAGTGGAGTTAAAGGTTATCAGATCAGCCATTTGAGTGACATGGCAAATTCAATGGGCTGAATGGCTTACTCATGTTCCTTCATCTTCTGGACTCAAAGAAGAAGATCAAAGAAAATTTACAAGGCAAAAGTGGGTACTGCAGATGCTGGAAATCAGCGTCAGAGTGGCGCTGGAAAAGCTCAGCAGGTCAGGCAGCATCCGAGGAACAGGAAAATCAACATTTCAGGCAAAAGCCCTTCATCAGGCCAAGAACAGGCCCTTCAGCCCTCCAACCCTGAGCCAATACAAATCCACTGTCTAAACCTATCGCCCAATGCCTAAGCTTCTCAAGGTAGGGGTCTGGGGCATTTTTGAAAATTACTGCAAAGGCAACATTTTGTTACTCATCTCCAAATACAATTGAAATGGAGCTGAGATGTTCTTGGGGAGAGCTGGTGTCACACTAGATGGCCTGTGCTGCTTCATTTCATGGTGTAACATTTTATGATTCACTGGAGAACGTACTCCACAGCTACAGCTGGTAATACGACAGGACCGCTCCCACCATCCACCATGACACTCTCTCCAGTGCTATCAAGGCTGGTTCGAATCTTCTTCCCCGTTGAGCGTCCAAGGGAAGTGCTGAGTTTGTTGGCAAGTTTTTTTGGCGCACTGGCCATCGAGAAATCCTCTTCTACACAACAACTGTAAATCTCCAACTTCATTTCAAAATCAGGCCCAACATTGGAGCTACAATAGAAAATAATCAAATTAAAAAATGGCAAACTTTTACTTTAACAGAAGGAGAGAGTCACAGAGACAGGAGGAGAATCTGACCAAGGCATGAAGACTGAGATATGGTGAGAGACCAACAGAGAGACGGAAGGAGGGAGAAACAGAGACAGAGGCAGTTTGAGGGGGAGAGCCAGCTAAGTCAAAAACAAAGTCTTAGAGAGAATGGTAAGGGATAAGATTTATGAACATCTGGGTAGGAATAACGTGATCAAGGATAGTCAGCATGGTTTTGTGAAGGGCAGGTCGTGCCTCACAAACCTTATTGAGTTCTTTGAGAAGGTGACTAAGGAAGTGGATGAGGGTAAAGCAGTAGATGTTGTGTATATGGATTTTAGTAAGGCGTTCGATAAGGTTCCCCATGGTAGGCTACTGCTAAAACTACGGAGGTATGGCATTGAGGATACATTAGAGGTTTGGATTAGGAATTGGCTGGCTGGAAGGAGACAGAGGGTAGTAGTTGATGGACTATGTTCATCTTGGAGTGCAGTTACTAGCGGTGTACCACAAGGATCTGTTTTGGGACCATTGCTGTTTGTCATCTTTATAAATGATCTAGAGGAGGGGCTTGAAAGCTGGGTAAGCAAGTTTGTGGATGACACAAAAGTCGGTGGAGTTGTGGATAGTGAGGAAGGATGTGGCAGGTTACAGCGGGATATAGATAAGTTGCAGAGCTGGGCAGAAAGGTGGCGAATGGAGTTCAATGTAGCTAAGTGTGAAGTCATTCACTTTGGTAGGAGTAACAAGAAGATGGATTACTGGGCTAATGGTAGGCTACTTGGTAGTGTGGATGAGCAGAGGGATCTTGGTGTCCATGTACACAGATCTCTGAAAGTTGCCACCCAGGTAAATAGTGCTGTGAAGAAGGCATATGGTGTACTGGGCTTTATTGGTAGAGGAATTGAGTTCCGGAGTCCTGAGGTCATGTTGCAGTTGTATAAGACTCTGGTGCGGCCTCATCTGGAGTATTGTGTGCAGTTTTGGTCGCCATACTATAGGAAGGATGTGGAAGCTTTAGAACGAGTGCAGAGGAGGTTTACCAGGATGTTGCATGGCATGGTAGGAAGATTGTATGAGGAAAGGCTGAGGCACTTGGGGCTGTTTTCATTGGAGAAAAGAAGGTTTAGGGGAGATTTGATAGAGGTGTACAAGATGATTAGGGGTTTAGATAGGGTCGACACTGAGAACCTTTTACCGCTAATGGAGTCAGGTGTTACTAGGGGACACAGCTTTAAATTAAGGGGTGGTAGGTATAGGACAGATGTTAGGGGTAGATTCTTTACACAGCGGGTTGTGAGTTCATGGAATGCCCTGCCAGTAGCAGTGGTGAACTCTCCCTCTTTATGGTCATTTAAGCGGGCATTGGATAGGCATTTGGAAGTTATTGGGCTAGTGTAGGTTGGGTAGGATTCGGTCGGCGCTACATCGAGGGCCGAAGGGCCTGTACTGCGCTGTATCTTTCTATGTTCTATGTTCTATATTCCATTTGTTGTGGTTCTGTTCGCCGAGCTGGGAATTTGTGTTGCAGACGTTTCGTCCCCTGTCTAGGTGACATCCTCAGTGCTTGGGAGCCTCCTGTGAAGCGCTTCTGTGATCTTTCCTCCGGCGTTTATAGTGATTTGACCCACGAGCCAGAGACACAGCCAGACAGAATGGATTCAGGATGATCCAGGTAATGATTACAGACGCTCACAACAGACTTCACAAATACAGACAAGAAATTGCGCGCCAAAAATCGTTAATTTCAAAAACCACCAATCAGGAATGGACCCGGACCATAGAACAGGCCATGGTACACAACAGGACAACACACCGCAAAAAAACGGCACTAAAAGAAAAAATGGCCAAACTAACACACAACGAAGAGGACACCACAACACACACCTGGGTTAAAAACCTCTCCCACAGACAGCTCACAGACATGGAAAGAACTACACTGGCCAAGGGACTCAACTACAACCACAGGGACGCCAAGACAGCAGACTTCCTAGCAGCACTAGAATGCACACTCAGGAACAATGGACTGACAGAAGAGACACAACAAACAGTGAGACAAACTGTTGTACCTATGATGATAAGAAAAAGACAAACACATAACCTCAACACCAAGGAGAGGGAAGCACTAAAATCACTAAGAAACGATAAGAACATAATCATACTACCAGCAGACAAAGGCAGAATGACGGTCATCCTGGACAAAGCAGAGTACATCCAAAAGGCACAACAACTACTTGCAGATACCAACACCTACCAAAAGAGGGAGTCTGACCCCACCCCACAGCTCACCAATAGGATAAACAACACACTGAGGAACCTACAAAAAAACGGACAGATAACCAGGTCTGACCTACAGAGAATGAAACCGGAAAGCAACAACACCCCCAGATTCTATGGAGTACCTAAAGTGCACAAACCAGACATCCCACTCAGACCCATAGTATCACTACCAGGGACACCATCACACAAACTGGCTAAAGAACTACAGCAGAAACTGAAACACCTGATCAGCGGATCCAAACACTCTATACAGTCAACACAGGAATTCTTGGACATCATCAGAAATATACACATAGACAAGGAAGAAACTATGGTCTCATTCAATGTAATGGCACTGTTCACCTCTATCGACAAAACCCTAGCCAGAGAAACAATATCCAACCTGCTGGACATACAGGACAGACAACAGGACATTGAAACTATTAACAAAGACGGCATACTCAAACTACTGGACCTGTGCCTCACAACACACTTCACATTCAACAACCAAATATATGAACAAATCAACGGCACACCCATGGGCACACCGATCTCCGGACTCATAGCAGAAGCGGTAATGCAAAGGTTAGAACAAACAGTCTTACCGCAAATTCAACCCAAACTCTGGGTCAGATATGTAAATGACACCTTTGCAATAATTAAAAACACAGAAATAGAGAACACACACCGGATCATCAACGCCAGACTCACAGGAATCCGATTCACTAGAGAGGAAGAAAAGGACAACCAGCTCCCATTCCTAGACGTGATGGTACAGAGAACACCAAACGGAGAATTCCTCACGAAGGTATACAGGAAAGCCACACACACAGACCAAGTCCTGAACTACGAAAGCAACCACCTCAACACACATAAAAGAAATTGCATCAAGACACTATTCAAAAGGGCCACAATACACTGCAGTACACCAGAACTGCAAAACGAGTAAGAACACCTATACAATGTATTCACCAAAAACGATACCCACGCAATTTCATCAACAGATGCCTAAGGCAAAGATAACGGAGGACATGCCACAACCCAAAGGACTAGCCACACTACCATACATCAGGAGCATTTCTGAACTGACAGCCAGACTACTGCGACCACTAGGACTCATAACAGCACACAAACCAACAGTCACTCTCAGACAACAACTCACCAGGACAAAGGACCCGATACCCAGCATGAGCAAAACCAATGTAGTGTACAAAATCCCATGCAAGGACTGCACAAAACACTACATAGGACAAACAGGAAGACAGCTAACAACCCGCATCCATGAACACCAACTAGCCACGAAATGACACGACCAGCTATCCTTAGTAGCCAACACGCAGATGGCAAGCAACATGAATTCGACTGGGACAACACTCCTATTATAGGACAAGCCAAACAGAGAACAGCCAGGGAATTCCTAGAGGCATGGCACTCATCCACAGATTCAATCAATAAGCACATCGACCTGGACCCAATATACCGGCCACTGCAACGGACAGCTGGAACTGACAACCGGAAGCGGCAGAGACAAACCACTATAAATTCCGGAGGAAACATCACAGAAACATAACAGAGACATGGGTTTCTCAGGGGCAGGAATGGTTGCTGGATGTTCCAGGATTTAGAGCATTTAAAAAGAATAGGGAGGGGGGATAAAGAGGAGGGGGTGCAGTACTACTAATCAGAGAGGGTATCACAGCTACAGAAGCTTCCGTTGTCGAGGAAGACCTGCCTACCGAGTCAGTATGGGTGGAGGATATTTAATTGGGGAAGAGGAAACTATGATGCGATTAGACATGAGTTAGGAAGCATGGATTGGGAGCAATTGTTCCATGGTAAAGACACTATAGACATGTGGAGACTGTTTAAGGAATAGTTGTTGCGAGTGATGAATAAATATGTCCCTCTGAGACAGGCAAGAAGTGGTAAGATAAAGGAGCCTTAGATGACGAGAGCGGTGGAGCTTCTCATCAAAAGGAAGAAGGTAGCTTACATAAGGTGGAGGAAGCTAGGGTCAAGCTCAGCTCTAGAGGATTACAGGCAGGCGAGGAAGGAGCTTAAAAATGGTCTGAGGAGAGCCAGGAGGGGGCACGAGAAAGGCTTGGCAGAACGGATTAGGGAGAACATAAATACATTTTACACTTATGTGAGGAATAAGAGAACGGTCAAAGAAAGAGTAGGGCTGATCAGGGATAGCATAGGGAATTTGTGTGTGGAGTCTGAGGATGTAGGGGAACCCTAAATGAGTTTTTTGCTTCTGTCTTTACAAAAGAAACAAACTTTGTAGTGAATGAAACCTTTGAAGAGCAGGTGTGCATGCTGAAATGGATAGAGATAGAGGAAGCTGATGTGCTGAAAGTTTTGTCAAACATTAAGATTGACAAGTCGCCAGGCCTGGACCAGATTTGTCCTCGGCTGCTTTGGGAAACGAGAAATGTAATTGCTTCATCACTTGCGAAGATCTTTTCATCCTCGCTCTCCACTGGAGTCGTACCTGAGGACTGGAGAGAGGCAAATGTAATTCCTCTCTTCAGGAAAGGAAATAGGGAAATCCCCAGCAATTACAGACCAGTAAGTCTCACGTCTGTCGTCTGCAAGGTGTTAGAAAGGATTCTGAAGGATAGGAATTATGACCATCTGGAAGAGCATGGCTTGATTAAATGCAG
Source organism: Hemiscyllium ocellatum (assembly GCF_020745735.1). Taxonomy (NCBI): domain Eukaryota; kingdom Metazoa; phylum Chordata; class Chondrichthyes; order Orectolobiformes; family Hemiscylliidae; genus Hemiscyllium; species Hemiscyllium ocellatum. The sequence continues at coordinate 1,133,822 of NC_083401.1, read as the reverse complement.
TCAGCACGGCTTTGTGAGGGGCAGGTCATGCCTCACAAACCTTATCGAGTTCTTTGAGGATGTGACTAGAAAAGTTGATGAGGGTCAAGCTGTGGATGTGGTGTGTATGGAATTCAACAAGGCATTTGATAAGGTTCCCCATGGCAGGCTCATTCAGAAGGTCAGGAGGAATGGGATTCAGGGGAACATAGCTGTCTGGATACAGAATTGGCTGGCCAACAGAAGACAGCGAGTGGTAGTAGAAGGAAAATATTCTGCCTGGAAGTCTGCGGTGAGTGGTGTTCCACAGGGCTCTGTCCTTGGGCCTCTACTGTTTGTAATTTTTATTAATGACTTGGATGAGGGGATTGAAGGATGGGTCAGCAAGTTTGCAGATGACACAAAGGTTGGAGGTGTCGTTGACAGTATACAGGGCTGTTGTAGGCTGCAGCGGGACATTGACAGGATGCAGAGATGGGCTGAGAGGTGGCAGATGGAGTTCAACCTGGATAAATGCGAGGTGATGCATTTTGGAAGGTCGAATTTGAAAGCTGAGTACAGGATTAAGGATAGGATTCTTGGCAGTGTGGAGGAACAGAGGGATCTTGGGGTGCAGGTACACAAAACCCTTAAAATGGCCACCCAAGTGGACAGGGTTGTTAAGAAAGCATATAGTGTTTTGGCTTTCATTAACAGGGGGATTGAGTTTAAGAGTCGTGAGATCTTGTTGCAGCTCTATAAAACTTTGGTTAGACCGCACTTGGAATACTGTGTCCAGTTCTGGTTGCTCTATTATAGGAAAGATGTGGATGCTTTGGAGAGGGATCAGAGGAGGTTTACCAGGATGCTGCCTGGACTGGAGGGCTTATCTTATGAGGAGAGGTTGACTGAGCTCGGACTTTTTTCATTGGAGAAAAGGAGGAGGAGAGGGGACCTAATTGAGGTAAACAAGATAATGAGAGGCATAGCTAGAGTCAATAGCCAGAGACAATTTCCCAGGGCAGAAATGACCAACACGAGGGGTCATAGCTTTCAGCTGGTTGGAGGAAAGTATCAAGGGGATGTCAGAGGCGGGTTCTTTACACAGAGAGTTGTGAGAGCATGGAATGCGTTGCTAGCAGCAGTTGTGGAGGCAGGGTCATTGGGACATTTAAGAGACTCCTGGACATGCATATGATCACAGAAATGTGAGGGTGCATACATGAGGGTCAGTGGTCAGCACAACATCGTGGGCTGAAGGGCCTGTTCTGTGCTGTACTGTTCTATGTTCTATGTTCTAAATTCCCAGCTCGGCGAACAGAACCACAACAATGAGCACCCGTGCTACAAATTTTCTCACAAACTTTGAACATATTCCATTTACATAATGCCCCCAACAGTGAAATGCCTTAATTTACTTCACAGCTGTATCAATAAACACAATCTTGTATCGCACAGAAACTGGCTGTTCAGCAACAGTCTACATTTGGGTCGCATTCAACATATGTCCCCAAAACTGTCCTGACGAGATTACTTACAATGTGGGTACAGGCCCTTCAGCCCAACAAGTCCACACCGACCCGCCGAAGCGCAACACTACGGGCAATTTAGCATGGCCAATTCACCTGACCCGCACATCTTTGGACTGTGGGAGGAAACCGGAGCACCCGGAGGAAACCCACACAGACACGGGGAGAATGTGCAAACTCCACACAGTCTGTCGCCTGAGGCGGGAATTGAACCCAGGTCTCTGGCGTTGTGAGGCAGCAGTGCTAACCACGGTGCCACCGTGCCACACCATTCCCTTCTCCCACAACTTCCTATCAAAAGTATTGATATCATTTGCTTTAGTCACTTTGTGTGGAAATGGTTTCCCCATTGCCCCCACTCTCTGATTGAGGAGATTTCTCCTGCAGTCTCCTGATAGGTTATCACCTCATCGGAGACCAAAATGATCATTCCCTTATTGTGAGGCTCTGTCCAGTGTTCCTGACTTCCCAATAAAGGGAAATAGCCAATCAGTAACTACATTACCAGTTCTTTTAGAATCCAGAATGGGCATGTATGAGAACTATAGAGTCATAGAGAGGTACAGCACAGAAACAGATGCAATCCATCCATGCCGACCAGATATCCTAATCTAATCTAGTCCCACCTGCCAGCACCCAGCCCATATCCCTCTAAACCCTTCCTGTTCATATACCCATCCAGATACCTTTTAATCGTAATTGTACCAGCCTCCACCACATCCTCTGGCAGCTCATTCCATACACGTACCACCCTCTGTGTGAAAACATTGCCCCTTAGGTCTCTTTTATATCTTTCTCCTCTCACCCTAAACCTATGCCCTCTAGTTCTGGATTCCTCCACTCCAGGGAAAAGACCTTACCTATTTACCCTATCCATGTCCCTCATGATTTTATAAACATGTACAAGTTCACACCTCAGCCTCTGATGCTCCAGGGAAAACAGCCCCAGCTGTTCAACCTCTCCCTATAGTTCAAACCCTCCAAACCTGACAACATCCTTGTAAATCTTTTCTGAACCCTTTCAAGTTCCACAATATCCTTCCTCTCGGAGGGAGACCAGAACTGCATACAGTATTCTTAAAATGGCTGAACCAACATCAGGGAATTTGGTACTAAATTAAACTCTGGACAAGATATAAAGTTTCAGAATGTTTTTCCCTTCAGGTGGATTATCTTTAAGTGTGGGTTGCGATAGTAAATTCCATTTAAAAAGTTTGACAATTTGTTTTTCAAATTTATCCAAAGGAATTTGGAGGATTATGATCAGTCTCATCCCACTTCACCACGTACCTGAAACAGGGATTTTGAGAGTCCATAATAGATAGGGTTACCTTCTCCATGGTCATCCTCTCTTTTGGAGTGTGTTTAATTTGTTGGAGGAGTGTTCTGTTGGTCTTTCTATCACTGACCCTCTCCACCCCACCTTTTGAAGTAGGACAGGACCGATACCAGTCACGAACATGAATTGCTGCTTAAACAGGCTCAGTGATATTTCGACAACGTCGTTGATGAAGATGAGGGAAGGTCATTGATGAAGCAGCTAAAGATGGTTGGCCCTAGGACACCCCCCTGAGGGACTCCTGCAGAGATGTCCTGGAGCTGAGATGACTGATCTCCAACAACCACAACCATCTTCCAGCTGAGCTGGAAGTTTGGAACTAGGGTGAGGTGGGGGAAGGGGAAATGAGGAAACTGTTGAAGTCCACATTGATGCCCTGGGGTTGAACTGTTCCGAGGCAGAAGATGAGGCGTTCTTCCTCCAGGCGTCTGGTGGAGAGGGAGCGGCGGTGAAGGAGGCCCAGGACCTCCATGTCCTCGGCAGAGTGGGAGGGGGAGTTGAAATGTTGGGCCACGGGGCGGTGTGGTTGATTGGTGCAGGTGTCTCGGAAATGTTCCCTAAAGCGCTCTGCTAGGAGGCACCCAGTCTCCCCAAAGTAGAGGAGACCGCATCGGGAGTAACGGACACAATAAATGATATTAGTGGATGTGCAGGTAAAACTCTGATGGATGTGGAAGGCTCCTTTAGGGCCTTGGATAGAGGTGAGGGAGAAGGTGTGGGCATAGGTTTTACAGTCCCTGTGGTGGCAGGGGAAGGTGCCAGGATGGGAGGGTGGGTTGTAGGGGGGTGTGGACCTGACCAGGTAGTCACGGAGGGAACGGTCTTTGCGGAAGGCGGAAAGGGGTGAGGAGGGAAATATATCCCTGGTGGTGGGGTCTGTTTGGAGGTGGCGGAAATGTCGGCAGATGATTTGGTTTATGCGAAGGTTGGTAGGGTGGAAGGTGAGCGCCAGGGGCATTCTGTCCTTGATATGGTTGGAGGGGTGGGGTCTGAGGGCGGAGGTGCGGGATGTAGACGAGATGTGTTGGAGGGCATCTTTAACCACGTGGGAAGGGAAATTGTGGTCTCTAAAGAAGGAGGCCATCTGGTGTGTTCTATGGTGGAACTGGTCCTCCTGGGAGCAGATGCGGCGGAGGCGGAGGAATTGGGAATATGGGATGGCATTTTTGCAGGAGATAGGGTGGGAAGAGGTGTAATCCAGGTAGCTGTGGGAGTCGGTGGGTTTGTAAAAACTGTCAGTGTCAAGTCGGTCATCATTAATGGAGATGGAGAGGTCCAGGAATGGGAGGGAGGTATCAGAGACGGTCCAGGTAAATTTAACGTCAGGGTGGAATGTGTTGGTGAAGTTGATGAATTGCTCAACCTCCTCGTAGGAGCACGAGGTGGCGCCAATGCACTTATCAAAGTCAGGAGCTGAGTGGCCCTGACATGTCTGACCGCTGAGCAGTTGTCGTGCTGACATTTGGTACTCATTTGCATCAGAACATTGCAAGCTGAAACATCTCATGATTTCCCATTGGGCTACAGTCTCAGAGTCATACAGCACAGAAACAGACCCTTCGGTCCAACTCACCCATGCTGACCAGACATCCCAATCTGATCCAGTCCCCTTTGCCAGGATTTGGCCCATATCCCTCTAAATCTTTCATATTAATATACAGATTGCTGGCAAATTGGACTCGATTAGGTTATGATATCTGGTCAGCATGGACAAGTTGGACCGAAGGGTCTGTTTCCCTGCTCTTTGACCCTAAATCCGTTCTGCACTCTCAAGTTTAACAACATCCTTTCTTAGAGGGATGACCAGAATTGTACGCAGTATTCCCGTACAGCCACAACATGACCTCCCATCCTCAATGCTGTGACCAATACAGGCATGCCAAATGTCTTCTTCACTATTTTATATGTGACTCCACTTTCAAGGAACTATGAACCTGTACCCCAAGGTCTTTTTGTTCAGCAACACTCCCCAGGACCTTACCCTTCAGTGGATAAGTCCTGCCCTGATCTGCCTTTCCAACATGCAGCATCCTCACATTGATTGAAATTCAACTCTACTCTGAGGTAGCCTTCTTCGTTATCCACGACACCGACAATTTTGGTGTCATCTGCAAACTTACTAACCAGGCCTTCTATATTCACATTGGAATTATTTATGTAAATGACAAAAAGCAGTGGACCCAGCACCAATCCTTTTTGTGGCAAGGTCTTCATCAGTGTTTTAGCTTTGCAGATGTTGGTAGCAGTCTAGTTGTTTATTCATTCACGGGATGGGGGCATTGCTGGCCAGAGCAACAGTTATTGCCCATCTCCTATTACCCAGAGGGCAGCTAAGCGTCCCACTTTGCTGTGGGTCTGGACTCACACATAGGTCAGACCAGGTGAGGATGGCAGATTCCCTTCCTTAAAGGACATTAGAGAACTAGATGGGCTTTTACTAACAATCAACAATGATTTCATGGTCAGCACTAGACTCTTTGTTCCAGACTATTATTTGAATTCAAATGACATGGCAGGATTTGACACAGGTCCCCAGAACCTTACTGGGTCTCTGACATAATAGTCTAGTGATAATACCACTAGGCTGTTGCTTACCTTAGTCAGGTTCCTTTGCTTTTAACAACACACTCTTGGCAACATTTAGTATTGAATCAGTCTAAAAGGTCTTTCCTTTACTCTAAGGCTGTGCTCTCGAGTGCTAGTCTCTCCTACCAATGGAAACATCTTCCCAACCTTCACTCTGTCCACGCCATTCAGTCTTCTGTATGCTTCAATTAGATTTGCCCCTCATCTCTATTTCCCCCTCACCTCATTCTAAACTCCATCAAGTATAAACCCAGAGTTCCTCATGTGTTCAGCTTTTCATTCCAGGGCCCATTCTCATGAACCTCCTCTGAACACGCTCCAGAGCCAGAACATCCTTCCTGAGATATGGGGCCCAAAACTGCACACAATACTCCAAATATTCTGACCAGAGCCTTATACAGCCTCAGAAGTATATCCCTGCTTTTAAATTCAAATCTTCTCAAAATAAATGCCATAATTGCATTTGCCTTCCAAACTTTTGACTCAACCTGCAAGTTTATCTTGAGAGAGTCCTGGACTAGAACTCCCAAGTCTCTGTGCACTTCAGACTTCTGAATTTTCTGGATGTAGGTTTGCTCACTGAGCTGGAAGGTTTATTTCCAGATGTTTTGTCACTATTCTAGGTAACATCTTTAGTGGGCCTCTGGACGAAGCACTGCTGATGATTCCTGGTTTCTATTTATATATTTGGGTTTCCTTGGGTTGGTGATGTCATTTCCCATGATGATGTCATGTCCTGTTCTTTTTCTCGGGTGGTGGTAAATGGGGTACAAGTCAATATGATTGTTGATAGTTCCGGTTGGAATGCCATGCTTCTAGTTATTCTTGTCTCTGTTTGGCTTGCCCTAGGATGGATGTGTTGTCCCAGTCGAAGTGGTATCCTTCCTCATCCATATGTGAGGATACTGGTGAACGAGGGTAGTGTCTTTTTGTGGCTAGCTGGTGTTCATGTACCCTGGTGGCTAGTTTTCTGCCTGTTTGTCCGATGTAGTGTTTGTTACAGTCCTTGCACAGTATTTTGTAAATGACATTAGTTTTGCTTGTTGTCTGTATGGGGTCTTTCAGGTTCATCACCAAAGGAAATGACATCACCAATCCAAAGAAACCCAAGTCTCAAAATGAACCTTCCAGCTCAGTGAGCAAACCTACATCCAGAACCTCAACCTGAGCTACAAATCTTCTCAAAACTTCTAAATTTTCTCCCCATTTAGAAAATAGTTCATGCTTCTCACCTTCTAACCAAAGTGCACGAACTCTCAATTTCCCATGTTGTAGTCGATCTGCCATTTTGCCCACTCTCCTAACCCTGTCCAAATCCTTCTGCAGCCTCCCCACCTCCTCAATGGTACTTGTCCCTCTACCTACCTACTGCCAAGCTTCTATCCATGCTAACACCTTTCCTCTAACACCCTGGGCCCTTATCTTACCCAGCAGCCTCTTGCGTGGTACTTCTCAAGGCCTTGTTGAAGTCCACGTAGATACCATCCATTGACTCTCCTTGGTCTGACCTGCTCATTACTTCCTCAAAGAACTCTAGCAGATTTGTCAGGCATGACCTCCCTTTGATGGAATCATGTTGACTTTGCCTTATTTAACCTCCTTGCAAGTATTCAGAAATCTCATCCTTCACAATGGATTCTGGGATCTTATCCACAACCAGGGATAGGTTAATCAGTCTGTAATTTTCTGTCTTTTGCCTTACTCCCTTTTTAACGTCGGCATCACGTTTTCGATTTTCCAGTCCTTTGGGACTCTTCCCTGATTCTAGCAATTCCTGAAAGATCACCACTAACACCTCCTCTATCTCTTCAGCTATCTCCCATAGAACTCTGGGGTGTAGTCCATCTGGTCCAGGTGATTTATCCACCTTCAGGCCATTCAGTTTTTCTAGCATGTTCTCTTTGATGATAGCCACTATACTCAGCTCTGCCCCCTCACTCTGTTGAATATTTGGGATAGTACTCGTGTCTTCCACTGTGAAGACTAAAACAAAGTAATTATTCAGTTCCTCAGCCATTTTCTTGTTCCCCACTATTATCTCTCCAGGGTTATTTTCCAGCAGCCCAATGTCCTCTTTTGCCCTTTACATATCTGCAGAAACTCTTACAATCTTCCTTTACATTACCATCATACTTAAACTTCTCCCTTCTTTTTTGTTGTTGCTGTCTGTTGGTCTTTGTAAGCTTCCCTGTCCTCTCGTTTCCCATTACTCTTGGCCACATTATATGCTTTTTCTTTTGCTTTTATGCTATCCCAGACTTCCCTAGTCATCCTAGTTGCCTCATCCTCCCTGGACCATGCTTCCTTTTCCTCGGGATGATTCCCTGCTATGTCTCCCAAATTACTCCCAGAAGGCCCTGCCATTGCCGTTCCACTGTCTTTCCTGCTAGGCTCCTCTCCTAGTCATTTATACCCAGCTCCTCCCTCAAGCCTCTGTATTTGCCTTTATTCAGCTGTAATACCGTTACCTCTGACTCTACCTTCTCCCTCTCAAATTGCAGAGTAATTTCCATCATATGATGATCACTGCCTCTGAAGGGTTCCTTCACCTTCAGCTCCTTTATCAAGTCTGCCTCACTGCACAACACCAAACCCAATATTGCCTGTTCCTCAGTGAGCTCCATCACAAACTGCTCCAAAAAGCCATCTTGTAGGCATCCACAAATTCCTTTTATTGCAATCCATTACCAACTTGATTTTCCCAGTCCCCCTGCATTTTGAAATCCCCCACGATTAATGTAACTTTGCCTTTCCTACACATCTTTTCTATCTCCTGGTGTACCTTGTGCTCCAGCTCCTGACTACTGTTTGGAGGCCTATACATAACTCCAACTATTTTTTAATATGCCTTTGCATTTCCTCAAATCTATGCACACAGATTCTATACCACCTGACCCCACTTTGTTTCTTACTGTTGATTTAATTATATTCCTTACTAATAAGGCCACACCACCCCCTCTATCCACCTGCCTATCTTTATGATAAGATGTATATCCTTGAATATTCAGCTCTCAATCCTGATCCCCTTGCAGCCGTGTTCCCGTGATACCCACCGTGTCATACCTGCCTATTTCAATCTGCACCACAAACTCATTTACCCTATTCCTTATACTGTGTGCATTCAGGGATAACCCCTTCAGTCCCGTGTTAACGGTCCCTCTTCTCATGTCATTCATTTGTCCAGTGTGCATGAAGTTGGATGGCTAACTCTTTCCTGTCCTGTAGATGTCTGTGCTGGAGAGTTTAATAACCTCTCCCGAGTTCTGTAATCTCACCCCCCTCCTTTAATTTGGATTATCTAATTTCTCCTGAACCCTCCACTCTCCAACAACAGTCACCCCTCCCCCTTTTAGTTTAAAGCCCTGTCTACATCTCTAGTTATGCGATTCATGCAAACTCTGGTCCCGGCATGGTTCAGATGAAGACCATCCCATCAGAACAGGTCCCTCCTTCCCCCGTACTGCTGCCAATCTATCTATGAATTCAAATCCATTTCTCCCACACAAAACTTTGAGGTACATATTTACCTGCTTCATCTCACTGACCCTGGGCTAATTAGCTCATGGTTCAGGGATCCAGAGATTATTGTCTGTTTGGTTCTACTTTTTAATTTAGCTCCGAGCTGCTCATACTCCCTTAGCAGACCCTCTGCCTGAGTTTTATTGATGTTCAGTGGGACTGACATTACCAGGGTTGTCTCTACTCCCCTTCTTAAACAAGGGAACAACATTTGCTCTCCTCTAGTCTTTGGGAACTGCTCCTGTTGACAATGATAACATAAAGATCAAAGCCAAAGGATCTGCAATCTCCTTCCTGGCTTCCCTGAGAATCTGAGGATAAATCCCATCTGGCCTAGGGATCTTATTTATTTTCAGATCTTCCAAATTTGCTAAAACTTCCTCTTTGTCAGCTGCAATCCCATCTAAACTAGTAGCTGTATCTCCGTATTCTCACTAACACTGCCCTTTTCCAATGTGAATACTGACAAAAAGCATTCATTAAGCTTCTCCTAAGTCCTCAGATTCCACAAACAACTTCCCACTGCTGGCTTTGACTGGCCCTAAACCTACTCTAGTCATTCTTTTATCACTAATTTACTATAGAAAGCCTTAGGGTTTACCCTGATCCTATCCGCCAACAACTTCTCATGTCCCCTCCTGGCTCTTCTTAGCCCTCTCTTTACATCTTTTGCAGCGCTGATGAAAGAACTCGAGGACCTTAGGCTCATCTGAGAGAACGAGATCTTTCTGGAAAAGACCTTCAACGAGGTTATTACACCGACCATACCAGAAGAGAGCAGATGATGAGGAAGGCAGAGAGGAAACAGGTGCAAGAGACCCCGGGGGAAGTAACTGTCAGGAACAAGTTGAAGCTTTTGGGAACAGTAGAGACAGATGACACTGCCAGTCCGCGAGGCGGCCAGGCCTGTCAGTCAAAAGTTGGCGAGGAGACAGCGGAAGAGTTGGACATCGCACAGAGCCGTGGTAATAGGGGACTTCATCGTGTGAGGAACTGACCGGGGTTTTTGTGGCAGCAGACGGGATTTAAGGATGGTGTGTTGCCTTCCTGGTGCCAGGGTTAAAGACATCGCGGGTAGAGTGCAGGAAATCCTCAAGGACGAGGGTGAAGAGCCAGAGGTGGTGGTACATGTCGGCACAAATGATGTCGGGAAGAAGAGGAGGAGCATACTACAGCGGGACTTCGGAGAACTAGGAAGAAGGCTGAAAAGCAGGACGTCCAAGGTGGTTATCTCTGGTTTGCTTCCAGTTCCTCAGGCTGGAGAGGCCAGAAACAGGGAGATAATGGACTTGAACGTGTGGTTGGGGAACTGGTGCAGGAAGCAAGGATTTAAATTCTTGCATCACTGGGGTATGTTTTGTGCTGAACATAAATTCTACAAGAGAGACGGTTTGCACCTTAGTAGGTTAGGGACCAGCATTCTGGCAGGCAGGTTTGCTACTGCAACACAGCTACGTTTAAACTAAGTAGCGGGGGGAGGGGAGGGGACAAACTGGATGTTTAAGAAGGAAGTTGGAGGGAAAGTTAGAACAAGGGAAGTCAAGAAAGACAACGGTATCAATGAGGCAGAAAATTCGGAAAGGGATCTTGCTGTAAGGTTGAGTGAAATAGGGGTTGCTGGGAAGGGTGAGAGCAGTAACAAATTAAAAATACTATATATGAACGCACGAAGCATTAGACATAAGGTGGATGAGCTTGAGGGTCTTTTGGAAATTGGCAGATACGATGTTGTGGGGATAACTGAGACGAGGCTTCAAGTGGACAGGGCCTGGGAAATGAATATTCAAGGCTACACGTGCTATCGTAAGGACAGACTGACGGGCAGAGGGGGTGGGGTGGCCTTGTTGGTAAGGAAGGATATTCAGTCCCTTGCGCGAGGGGACCTAGAATCAGGGGATGTGGAGTTAGTGTGGATAGAGCTGAGAAATTCTAAGGGTAAAAAGACCCTCTTGGGAGTTAGCTACAGGCCCCCAAACAGTAGTCTGGATGTCGGATGTAAGTTGAATCAGGAGCTGAACTTGGCCTGTTGCAAAATGTTACTACAGTTGTTATGGGGAATTTCAACATGCAGGTAGGGTGGGAGAATCAGGATGGTACTGGACCCCAAGAAAAGGAGTTTGTGGAGTGCCTCCGAGATCGATTATTAGAACAGCTGGTGCTGGAGCCGACCAGGGAGAAGGCAATTCTGGATCCGGTATTGTACAACGAACCAGAATTGATCAGGGACCTCGAAGTGAAGGAGCCATTGGGAAGTAGTGACCATAATACAATAAGCTTCAAACTGCAATTTGAGAGGGAGAGGGTACAATCGGAAGTGACAATATTTCTGTTGAATAAAGGGAACTATGGAGCTATGAGGGAGGAGCTGGCCAAAGTTCAATGGTGCAATACCTTAGCAGGGATGACAGTGGAGGAACAATGGCGGATATTTCTGTGTATAATGCAGAAGATGCAGGATCAGTTCATTCCAAAAAGGAAGAAAGATCCCAGGAGGAGGCATGGGTGGCCGTGGCTGATGAGGGAAGTTAAGAAACATATAAAGTTAAAAGGGAAAAAGTATAACATAGCAAAGATAAGTGGGAAAACAGAGGACTGGGAAGCTTTTAAAGAACAACAGAGGATTACTAAAAAGGAAATACGCAGAGAAGAAATGAGGTACGAAGGGAAACTGGCCAAAAATATAAAGGAGGATAGTAAAAGCTTTTTTAGGTATGTGAAAGGCAAAAAAATGGTTAAGACTAAAATTGGGCCCTTGAAGGCAGAAACAGGGGAATATATTACGGGGAACAAAGAAATGGCAGAAGAATTGAATTGATACTTCAGATCTGTGTTCACTGGGGAAGACATAAGCAATCTCCCTGCGGTAACAGTGGCTGAAGGACCTGAACTGAAGGAAATTTATATTTGCCAGGAATTGGTGTTGGAGAGACTGTTAGGTCTGAAGGTTGATAAGTTCCCAGGACCTGATGGTCTACATCCCAGGGTACTGAAGGAGGTAGCTCGGGAAATCGTGGATGCGTTGATGATTATTTTCCAGAGTTCGATAGATTCGGGATCAGTTCCTGCGGATTGGAGGGTGGCTAATGTTGTACCACTTTTTAAGAAAGGAGGGAGATAGAAAGCAGGAAATTATAGACCAGTTAGTCTGACCTCAGTGGTGGGAAAGATGCTGGAGTCTATCATAAAGGATGAAATTACGACACATCTGGATAGTAGTAACAGGATAGGTCAGAGTCAGCATGGATTTATGAAGGGGAAATCATGCTTGACTAATCTTCTGGAATTTTTTGAGGATGTAACTCTGAAGATGGACGAGGGAGATCCAGTAGATGTAGTGTACCTGGACTTTCAGAAAGCTTTTGATAAAGTCCCACATAGGAGGTTAGTGAGCAAAATTAGGGCGCATGGTATTGGGGGCAAAGTACTAACTTGGATTGAAAGTTGGTTGGCTGATAGGAAACAAAGAGTAGTGATAAACGGCTCCCTTTTGGAATGGCAGGCGGTGACCAGTGGGGTACCGCAGGGATCAGTACTGGGATCGCAGCTTTTTACAATATATGTTAATGATATAGAAGATGGTATCAGCAATAACATTAGCACATTTGCTGATGATACAAAGCTGGGTGGCAGGGTGAAATGTGAGGAGGATGTTAGGAGATTACAGGGTGACCTGGACAAGTTAGGTGAGTGGTCAGATGCATGGCAGATGCAGTTTAATGTGGATAAATGTATGGTTATCCACTTTGATGGCAAGAACAGGAAGGCAGATTACTACCTAAACGGAATCAATTTAGGTAAAGGGGCAGTACAGAGAGATCTGGGTGTTCTTGTACACCAGTCAATGAAGGTAAGCATGCAGGTACAGCAGGTAGTGAAGAAGGCTAATAGCACGTTGGCCTTCATAACAAGAGGGATTGAGTATAGAAGCAAAGAGGTTCTTCTGCAGCTGTACAGAGCCCTGGTGAGACCACACCTGGAGTACTGTGTGCAGTTCTGGTCTCCAAATTTGAGGAAAGACATTCTGGCTATTGAGGGAGTGCAGCGTAGGTTCACGAGGTGAATTCCTGGAATGACAGGATTACCTTACACTGAAAGACTGGAGCGACTGGGCTTGCATACCCCTGAATTTTGAAGACTGAGAGGGGATCTGATTGAGACTAATAAGATTATTAAAGGATTCGACACTCTGGAGGCAGGAAACATGTTTCCGCTGATGGGTGAGTCCGAACCAGAGGACACAGCTTAGAAATACAGGGGTAGACCATTTAGGACAGAGTTGAGGAGAAACTTCTTCACCCAGAGAGTGGTGGCTGTGTGGAATGCTCTGCTCCAGAGGGCAGTGGAGGCCCAGTCTCTGGATTCGTTTAAGAAAGAGTTGGATAGAGCTCTCAAGGATAGTGGAATCAAGGGTTATGAGGATAAGGCAGTAACAGGATACTGACTAGGATGATCAGCCATGATCATATTGAATAGCGGTGCAGGCTCGAAGGGCAGAATGGCCTACTCCTGCACCTATTGCCTATTGTCTAACTTATGACTCCCAATGTCCCTAACTGAGCCTTCACACCTCATCCTCACATAAGCCTTCTTCTTCCTCTTGACAGGAGCTACAACTTCATTGGTAAACCATGGTTCTCTCTCTCGACCACTTCCTTCCTGTCTGACAGGACCCACAGTAGCTGTTCCTTGAAGAAGCTCCACATTTCAACTGTGTCCATCCCCTGCAGTTTCCTTCTCCATCCGATGCATCCTAAATCTTGCCGAATCTCATCGTAATTGCCTTTCCTTTAGCTATAACTCTTGCCCTGCGATATTTACCTATCCCTGCCCATTGCTATTGTAAACATAACCGAATTGTGATCACTAACGCCAAAGTGCTCACCTACCTCCAAATCTAACACCTGGCTGGGTTCATTCCCCAGTACCAAATCCAATATGGACTCGCCCCTTGTTGGCCTGTCCACATACTGTGTAGAAATCTCTCCTGCACACATTGGACAATTCAACAAAAACTGACCCATCTAAACGACTCGAACTATAGTCTTCCCAGTCGATATTGGGGAAGTTAAAGTCCCCCATAACAAACTACCCTGTTACTGTCGCTCCTGTCAAGAATCATCTTTGTTATCCTTTTCTTTACATCCCTGGAATAATTTGGAGGCCCAACAGTGTGACCTCTCCTTCCCTGTTTCTAATCTCAGCCCAAACTACCTCAGTCGATGAGTCCTCACGTTATCTCAGCTGCTGTAATACTCCCCTTGATTAACAATGCCACCCCCCTCTTTTACCACCTTCCCTGTTCTTACTGAAACATCTAAATCCCAGAACCTGCAACAACCGTTCCTGTCCCTGCTCTACCCATGTCTCTGAAATGGCCACAACATTGAAATCCCAGGTACCTACCCATGCTGCAAGTTCACCCACCTTATTCCGGATGCTCCTGACATTGAAGTACACACATTTCAAACCAACACCCTGATTGCAAGTGCTATCTCCTGACCTTGTAAACCTATCCCTGACCTCACTACCCTCAACCTCCTGTACACTGGGACTACAATTCAGGTTCCCATCCCCTTGCTGCATCCCCCGAACAGCATTAGCAAATTCCACCGCCCCTAGGATATTGGTATCCCTCTAGTTCAGGTGAAGACCATCCTGATAGTAGAGGTCCAACCTTCCCCAGAAAGAGCCCCAATTATCCAGGAATCCAAACCCTCCCTCCTGCACTATCCCTGCAGCCATGTGTTCAGCTCCTCTCTCTCTTCCTGTTCCTCACTTCAGTAGCACGTGGCACAGGTAACACACCAGAGATAACAACTCTGTTTGTTCTAGCTCTCAGCTTCCACCCTCACTCCCTGAATTTCTGCCTGAGACCCCCATCTCTATTCCTACCTATGTCATTGGTGCTGTTCTGGACCACGACTTGGGGGGGGCTCCCCCTCCCCCTCCCCCTCATGCCCACATCATGCTGAAACAACACATCGCCTGACCCTCCCAGCTTATTTTATTTCATTAGTCTTGAATTTGTTCTTTTTAATTTTTAATTGTTTTTGTATCTCTGCTTCTGCAAGTTGTAACCAGTAAATTAACAAGATACAATTTAAAACAGATTCAGATTTAGCAGACCACTCATTAACCAATCAAATCACAGCCACTCCTTAGTCAAAACTATTTCAAATCAGAATTTCTTACCTTCCCAGGATGCTCGCTATTCCAACACATTGTGCAGTAGCATCTCTCTCTCTCTCTCTCTCTCTCTCTCTCTCTCCCCCCCCCCTATCTTTCTTTGCATTTAGAGGAATGGAGAAGGATAGAAACACTACAATGAGCATCCCTTGATACCAGGCCCATGACAATCTGCTCTTCAATACAGGAGACAGCTTCCAGGCATTGCAGTGATGCCTCTCCCTCTCGGTCACCCTCTGCTGGATAGATTCAGTTCTCCAAACCTGTGCCTTCTACATTAAAACTGTCTTCCCTTACGGGATCCCTATCCCCTATCCCTCTATTCCCTTCCTGTTCATGTATCGTGTCTGCTCCCACCACTTCCAGGCACTGGAACCCTTCACACATCTTGCACATCTCTTTTAAACGTCACCCCTCACACCTTGAGCCTGTGCCCCCTCGGGTTAATTCCACCCTGGGATTTTCCACTCGATCCATGCCATTCACAATCTTATAAACATCTATCAGGGACTAGGGAAATGCTGACCAGCCAGGACATCCACATCGCATGATTGAAACTTTTAAAAAATATCATAAGATTCAGATACATTGGGAATTCTCTTGATTGGTTTTGATGGTAATTTCAGTTTTTTACTTACAACACAAAGGAACTTTCAAAAGAAATATCTGTCATGGTGCGGTTGACCATCACCATCTCCGTGTCATAGATTTCACAGCCTATCTTTATTAATGCAAATACAGCATATCGATGGAAATCTGTGGAGGACACAGTGACAGTCAGTTTTGAAAAGAACATCTGTGACTATAGTATGATTCATGCTTTGGCAGTCCCAACTCTATTGTCCTGTGTACCCACTGTCACCCCATCTTCCAAACGCTATCACGGTTCTCCCAGTCCACAAAATGAGATATCTTAATTAAAGTCTATTCATAAATAAATCAGGCAATTCTCACCTCCTTTGTTTTTGAAATAGTCAGTGTCTTTCCACATCAGGGGTATACGAAGATCTATGAATAATCACATCACGTTTCAATCAGTTAGGATGACGGACCAGACCAGACCCCCTCAAAATATTTTCAGAAAGTAACCTTGATACCCTAACGTTTTCTGACTTTAAAGTCAGACCTGGAATGGATATTCCAGGTGGGATGCAGCTGGTCAAACTCCTTAAGCCAAACAGAATTCATTTAAACACTACAGTTCAAACACGAATGCAAAGAAACAGAATTTAGAATAACTTAACTATCGGAAAACCTAACTGACCCGCAACTAAGGAGCAGTTCCGATCCAGTAACATCCCATAAACACATCCCTTGGCAAAAGGGTAAATTGAAACACAGATTCTTAAGGGCAGGAGGCAACAGCATCCAAAAATGTCTCCCCCCGAGAGAAAGTCCGTCAGGAACCATCGGCTGAAGCGTGGAACCTTTCTGGGCTCACAGCATCGTGTGACTGCCACAGCTAAACCAAACAAGAAAACAAAATCTGATCTGGGAGAATTGGCCATTCCCCTGCCCTCGTTAAATTAGATACATTGGCATCTCGGCCTTATGACCTTTCTTAGAAACAAACCAAGAACAAAATAACCTACAATGACAGCATCACCACAAAGGCAAGACTTAATTTTTAAACTCTGCAAAATAATGCAACTACTTTTTGGCATTAAATTGTAAATCTAGGTTAGATTACTCACAGCGTGGAAACAGGCCCTTCGGCCCAACAACTCCACGCTGACAGTTTGAAGAGACACCCACGCAGACCCATTCCCCTTCACCTAACACTACGGGCAATTTAGCATGGCCAATTCACCTGACCCGCACATCTTTGTGACTGTGGGAGGAAACCGGAGCACCCGGAGGAAACCCACGCAGACACGGGGAGAACGTGCAAACTCCACACAGTCAGCCGCCTAAGGCAGGAATTGAACCCGGATCTCTGGTGCTGTGAGGCAGCAGTGCTAACCACTGTGCCACTGACTGTTTTGTATCCAAGATTTGTACCTAGGTGTTTGTACCTATCTAAGATGGCGCCATAAGAGGCAGAAATTGTAAAAGTTTTTTACTATTCTAGAAAGAATATTCTATAAAGGATATTCCATTCAAATTGTGAGTGATGGTGTGTAGTTCCAGGATTTTGGATTAGCGTGAAAACTCAATACAGAGGGGAAAAGGTGCTTTTCGATTTCTTTTGGTTCATAGAACATAGAACAGTGCAGCGCAGTACAGGCCCTTCAGCCCACAATGTTGTGTCGAGCATTCATCTTGATCTAAGATCAACCTAAACTACACATACCTCAATTTACTGCTATCCATGTGCTTGTCCTGCAGTCGCTTAAATGGCCCTAGTGTCTCTGTCTCTACTCCCACCACTGACAGTGCATTCCACACACCCACCACTCTCTGTGTAAAGAACCTACCTCTGACATCTCCCCTAAACCCTCCTCCAATCACATTAAAATTATGACCCTCGTAACAGCCCTTTCCACCCTGGGGAAAAGTCTCTGGCTATCTACTCTATCTATGCCTCTCGTTACCTCGTACACTTCTATTAAGTCACCTCTCTTCCTTCTGTCCAGTGTGTAAAGCCTGAACTCACTCAACCTTTCTTCATAAGACACACCCTCCAGTCCAGGCAGCATCCTGGTAAATCTCCTCTGCACCCTCTCCAAAGCATCTACATCCTTCTTATAACGAGGCGACCAGAACTGGACACACAATTCCAAGTGTGGTCTCACCAGGGTTTTATAAAGCTGCAACTTTAACCTCGCGGCTCTTAAACTCAATCCCCCTGTTAATGAAAGCCAAAACACCATATGCTTTCTTAACAACCTTGTCAACTTGGGTTGAGAGTGTGTTGCTGGAAAAGCACAGCAGGTCAGGCAGCATCCGAGGTGAAGGAGAATCGATGTTTCGGGCATGATTCCTTCATCAGGAATGAGGCTGGTGGGTCGGGGCTGAGAGGTAAACGGGAGGGGGGGTGAGGTTGGGGGTAAGGTAGCTGGGAAAGCAATAGGTGGGTGAAGGTGAGGGAGGGGAGAAGGTGATAGGTCAGAGGGGGCAGTGATGAACTTTCACCTTCTCCCTCACCTTCACCCACCTATTGCTTTCCCAGCTACCTCACCCCAACCCCAACCTCACCCCCCTCCCATTTATCTCTCAGCACTGACCCACAAGCCTCATTCCTGATGAAGGGTTGATGCCTGAAACATCGATTCTCCTTCACCTCGGATGCTGCCTGACCTGCTGTCCTCACTTTCTCCTATCAACCAGGGGGCATCTTTGAGGGATCTGTGTACATAGGACGTAGAACATAAAACATAGAACATTACAGCGCAGTACAGCCCCTTCGGCCCTCGATGTTGCGCCGATCTGTGGAGTCAATCTGAAGCCTATCTATCCTACACTATTCCATTTTTATCCAGAAGTTTATCCAATGCCCATTTAAATGCCCTTAAAGTTGGTGAGTCTACTACTGCTGTAGGCAGCACATTCTACGCCCCTACTACTCTCTGAGTAAAGAAACTACCTCTGACATCTGTCCTGTATCTATCACCCCTCAATTTAATGCTATGTCCCCTGGTGCTAAGCCATCATTATCCAAGGAAAAAGCCTCTCACTATCTACCCTATCTAACCCTCTGTCTATCTTGTATGATCAGGGAGAAGGTGGACTGATCAGGGATAGCGTAGGGAACTTGTGTGTGGAGTCTGAGCAGATAGGGGAAGCCTGAAAGGAGTTCTTTGCTTCGGTTTTCACTAAGAAAAGGGACCTTGTTGTGAATGAAAACTTAGAGGAGCTGGGATACAGACTGGAAATTTTGGAAAACATTAAGATTGATAAGTCCCCAGATTTATCCCAGGCTGCTCCAGGAAGCGAGAAAGGAGGTTGCTAAGCCACTGGCGAGGATATTTCCCTCCTCACTCCCCATGGGAGTCGTATCAGATGTTTGGAGGGAGGCAAATGTTGTTCCTCTTTTCAAGAAGAGGAATATGGAAATCCCTTGCAATTACAGACCAGTCAGTCTTAACGTCTGTTGTCAGCAAGGTTTTGGAAAGAATTCTGAGGGATAGGATTTAGGACGATTTGGCAAAGCATAGTGTGATTAAAGGCAGTCAGCATGGCTTTGTGAGGGGCAGGTCATGCCTCACAAATCTTACTGAGTTCTTTGAGGAGGTGTTAAGACAGGTCGACAACGGTCAAGCAGTGGATGTGGTGTATATGGATTTCAGCAAAGCATTTGATAGGGTTCCCCACGGTCGGCTCATCCATAAAGTCAGGAAGTATGGGATACCGGGAGATTTGGCTATCTGGATTCAGAATTGGTTGGCTGACAGAAGGCAGGGAGTGGTTGTAGATGGAAAGTATTCTGCCTGGAGGAGAGTGTTGAGTGGGGTCCCACAGGGCTCTGTTCTTGGGGCCTCTGCTCTTTGTAGTTTTTATAAATGACTTGGATGAGGAGATTGAGGGGTGGGTTAGTAAATTTGCAGATGACACTAAGGTTGGAGGTGCCATCGATAGTATCGAGGGCTACTGCAGGCTGCAGCGTGACATAGACAGGATGCAGAGCTGGGCTGAGAAATGGCAGATGGAGTTCAATCTGGATAAATGTGAAGTGATGCATTTTGGAAGGTCGAACTCGAATGCTGAATATAGGATTAAAGACAGGATTCTTGGCAGTGTGGAGGGACAGAGGGATCTGGGTGTGCAAGTACATAGATCCCTCAAAGTTGCCACCAAAGTGGATAGGGTTGTTAAGAAAGCATATGGTGTTTTGGCTTTCATTAACAGGAGGATTGAGTTTAAGAGCCACGAGGTTTTACTGCAGCTCTACAAGTCCCTGGTGAGACCACACTTGGAATATTGTGTCCAGTTCTGGTCACCCTACTATAGGAAAGATACAGAGGCTTTGGAGAGGGTGCAAAGAAGGTTTAGCAGGATGCTGCCTGGACTGGAGGGCTTGTCTTATGAAGAGAGGTTGAATAAGCTCGGAGTTTTCTCTCTGGAGAGAAGGAGGAAGAGAGGTGACCTGATCGAGGTGTACAAAATAATGCGTGGATTAGATAGAGTCAATAGCCAGAGACTTTTCCCCAGGGCAGGATTGACAGGAATGAGGAGTCATAGTTTGAAGATATTAGGAGGAAGGTATAAAGGAGACATCAGAGGTAGGTTCTTTACACAGAGAGTTGTGAATGCATGGAATGCGTTGCCAGCGGTGGTGGTGGGAGTAGAGTCATTAGAGACATCTAAGCGACTGCTGGACATGCACAAGGAAAGCAGTGAGTTGAGGGGTGTATAGGTAAAGTTACTATATTTTACATTTGGATTAAACCTCAGCACAACATGATGGGCTGAAGGGCCTGTTCTGTGCAGCATTTTTCTATGTTCTGTGTTCTATCATTCATTTAAGTCATCTCTCAACCTTCTTCTCTCAAACAAAAACAGCTGCAGGTCCCTCAGCCTTTCGTCGTAAAACCTTCCCTCCGTACCAGGCAACATCCCATCGTAAGATGGATCAGTTTTTGTCTAATGTGTGCAGGAGGGTGTCCTGACACAGTATATCAAAGGGCTGACAAGAGGGGAGGCCACACTGGACCTGGTGCTTGGTATTGAACCAGGCCAGGTGTTTGATTTAGTGGTAAGCGAGCACTTTGGAGAGAGTGACCATAATTCTGACCATAATTCGGTTACGTTTAATTTAGTGATGGAAAGGGCAAGAGTGATCAATGGGACAAGGGCAATTAAAATGGGATTAGACAAGACTTAGAATGTACAGACTGGGGACAATCATAATGTAGAGCTGGTTTAAGGAACACATATTGTGTGTCCTTGTAGGTTAATCCCTGTCAGGCAGGGAGGAAGTGATTAGGGAACCATCGTTTACAATAGAAATTGTCTCTCTTGTCAAGCGGAAGAAGGAGGTTTATGTGACGATGAGACAAGATGGTTCAGATGAGGTGATGGAGAGTTACAGATCAGCTAGGAAGGAATTAAAGAAAGAGTTAAGAAGAGCAAAGAGAGGACAAAAGCAGTCTTTAGCAAATAGAATAAAGGAGAACCCTAAAGTTTTCTATAGGAATGTGAGGAATAAAACGATGATTAGAGTAGGAATAGGGCCAGTCAAAGACAGAAGGGGGAAGTTGTGTGTGGATCTTGTGGAGATCGAAGTGGTGCTAAACAAATATTATAGAGGAAAAGAATGAGGTACGAGATATTAGACTAGAAAGGATCGAGGTTAGTTACACACAGGTGTTATCAATTGTAGAAGGAGTGAAAGTAGACAAGTCCCCTGGGTCGGATGGGATTTATCCGAGGATTCTCTGGGAAGCTAGGGAGGAGATAGCAGAGCCTTTGGCTTTGATATCTGAGTTGTCATTGTCTACAGGTTTAGTACCAGAGGACTGGAGGATTGCAAATGTGCACTTGTTCAAGAGATGACCCAGGTAATGATAGACCAGTGAGCCTTACTTCTGTTGTAGGTAAGGTTTTGGAAAGGTTTATAAGAGATAAGATTTATAATCATCTAGCAAGCAACAATTTGATTTCAGATAGTCAACATGGTTTCATAAGGGCAGGCTGTGCCTCACAAACCCCATTGAGTTTTTTGAGAAGGTGACCAAGCATGTAGATGAGGGGAGGGCAGTTGACATGGTGGACATGGACTTCAGTAAAGCCTTTGATAAGGTTCCACGTGGTAGGCTGTTGGAGAAAATGCAGAGGCATGGGATTGAGGGTGATTTAGCAGTTTGGATTAGAAACTGGCTTTCTGAAAGGAGGCAGTGAGTGGTGGTTGATGGAAAATATTCAGCCTGGAGTCCGTTACTAGTGGTGTGCCACAAGGGTCTGTTTTGGGACCACTGCTGTTTGTCATTTTTATAAATGACTTAGACGCAGGCATAGGTGGATGGATTAGTAAATTTGCAGACGGCACTAAAGTCGGTGGAGAAGTGGTCAGTGTGGAAGAATGTTACAGGTTGCAGGGGGACTTGGATAAACTGCAGAATTGGGCTGAGAGGTGGCAAATGGAGTTCAATGCAGCTAAATGTGAGGTGATGCACTTTGGGAAGAATAACAGGAAGGCAGAGTACTGGGTCGATGGAAAGATTATTGGTAGTGTGGATGTGCAGAGGCATCTTGGAGTCCCATGTACATAGATCCCCGAAAGTTGCCACCCAGGTGGATAGTGCTGTTAAGAAGGCATACAGTGTGTTAGGTTTCATTCGTACAGGGATTGAGTTCTGGAGCCACAATATCATGCTGCAACTATATAAAACGCTGGTGCGGCCACTCTTGGAATATTGTGTACAGTTCTGTTCACCCCATTACAGGAAGGATGTGGAAGCATTGGAAAAGGTGCAGAGGAAATTTACCAGGATGTTGCCTGGTCTGGAGGGAAGGTCTTATGAGGAACCTGTTGTCATGGGCAAGAAGAAGGTTAAAGGGGATTTGATAGAGCCATACAAGATGGTCAGAGGATTAGATAGGGAAACAGTGAAAGTTTTTTTCCTAGGATGGTGATGTCAGCTTGTACAAGGGGGCATAACTACAAATTGTGGGATGATAGATTTAAGACAGATGTCAGAGGCAGGTTCTTTACTCAGAGAGTGGTAAGGGTGTGGAATGCCCTACCTGCTAATGTAGTTAACTCAGCCACATTAGGGAGATTTAAACAATCCTTGGATAAGCACATGGATGATGTTGGGATCGTGCAGGGGGATGAGCTGAGAATAGTTCACAGGTCAGTGCAACATCGAGGGCCGAAGGGCCTGTACTGCACTATATATTCTATGTTCTAAATCTCCTCTGAACCCTTTCCAAAGCTTCCACATTCTTCCTATAATGCGGTGACCAGAACTGTACACAATTTCCCAAGTGCGGCCGCACCAGAGTTTTGTACAGCTACAGCATGATCTCATGGTTCTGGAACTCAATCCCTCTACCAATAAAAGCTAACACAACATACACCTTCTTAGCAACCCTATCAACCTGGGTGGCAACTTTCAGGGATCTATGTACATGGACACTGAGATCACGCTGCACATCTCCGCTACAAAGAATTGTACAATTTGCCCAGGCCCACTCCACATAATCCTTCAACCCACCATAATCTAAGAAGGGAAGGAGACAGAAGACTGGAAATTATAGGCTGTCAACCTGACCTTGGTCATTGGTAAGATTTTGAAGACCTTTATTGAAGATGAGATTGTGGAGTGCTGGGAGTGCACGGTAAGATAGGGCTGAGTTAACACAACTTTGTCAAGGGACGTCATGCCTGACAATTCTGTTCAAATTCTTTAACAAAGTCACAAGCAAGTTAGACAAAACGGTGATGTATTTGGATTTCCAGAAGGCCTTTAACAAGGTGCTGCGCAGGAGACTGCTAAATAAGATGAGAGTCCATGGTGTTAGAGGCAAGCTTTTAGCATCAGTCGAGGATTGGCTGACTGACAGACAGAGATTGGAGACTGCAGCTGGTGACTCGTGGACTTTCACAGGGCTCCACGTTGGAACTAAAACACAAAGTTAAAATAGATTCAACACTGAGATATTTTAAAGGTTCAAACACACATCTAAAAAAGACGTTACAGCAGTACAAAGGAATAATATTTGAAACAGACTTCCAACAATGCATGTGCAGACTTTTCTCTTGTCTATTTCTGTAACAGCTAGGATTTATCCCAGGAGATTAAAGATACTTGTGAGCTTTTCTTACCAGATATGGCGACTTTCCCCTTGCATGGTAATCGATCTTTAAGCAAACCTGCATCTGATGATCTAGAAAACAACAATAAAATCGTCTCTGAGATGGGCAAAAAGACAGTTTCTGATGAAGTCCTACCTTTCTGTGCGAGGACTTGGAGATAGTGAGGACTGCAGATACTGGAGTCAGAGTCAATAAAGTATTGTGCTGGGAAAGGACAGCATCCGAGCAGCAAGAGAGTCAATGTTTCGGGCATAACCCTTTATCAGGTCCTGAAAAAGGGCTAATGCCCGAAACAGTGACTCTCTCACTCCTCAGATGCTGCCTGACCTGCTGTGTGTTTTCCAGCACTCCACCCTTCCCAGGACTTGGACAATGATGAGAAAGGCAGATTTAATTGCCTTTCTCTCATTGCTGCAGGCCGCAATATTTGGCTTTCAAGTTGAACAGTTGCAGTCCAGTAGTGAAGAAATTCCAACCCATTGCCTTAGGCAGGACATTTCCATTTCTCACCTTCATTTTGCTGAAGATACAGCAATGAACCTTCTTCATGTCTGAATCATCTATGACTTGCAGTAGAAAGTACCTCCAACCACTCACCATTCTGACTTGGAAAGATGTGAATAAGATATTTCTTTGAGATGGTCATAGCTGTCAGATTGGAAAGTGCTGTCCAAGGTGCCTTGGTGAATTTCTGCAGTGCCATCTTGTTGATGGTTCACATTGCTGTTATTGAGCGTCAGTGCTGGAGGGATTGAATTAAGGAGGTGGAGTACCAATTAAAGTAATTGTCATGACCAAAGGACATGAACTCTGCTAATATTATCAATGACAAGGCAGACCCCAGACAGAAATCCAACCTCACTGATATTGTTTTGTTTTAATGTGATAGATTCTTACCGAAATACAAGCACTCAATGTTGCACATTCAGTTTTAAGAATAAAACTGTCGTTTTTTCAGCAAACCACTGATCATGAGCTGAATTGCATGAGCCAAATAAATAGTGGTCACAAAAGCAGGTAAGAGGCGTGGATTACTGCTGCGAGTAACTCCCCCCGACTCTCCAAAACCTGTGTACCATCTACAAGAGACAAATCAGGAGTGTGGTGGAATGCTCCCCATTTGTACCTTATAGATAATTGATAAGCTTTGGGGATTCAGGAGGTGAGCCAGTCCCAGTAGTATCCCTGGCCTCTCACCTTCTCTTATCACTCATGGTACTGCTTTAAAAGACATGACCATGACAACAGAAATAGTCACTGATGAAGAACTTGATGAAGGCCTTATGCCAGAAACACTGATTCTCCTTTCCGAGGACGCCGCCTGACCTGCTATGCTTTTCCAGCACCACAGTCTCGACTACAAAAATAGTCTCCTTGATAGAGGGATGAATGATGAGGGAGATATGAGTAACTTTTTGGTCCACAGGATGGTAGGAATCTAGAACTCTCTGCCTGTGAGAGTGAGAAATGTAGAAACCCTCATCATACTGAAGTAGTATTTACATGTGCATTTGGACATCTCTGGCTCTGCGTCAAGTGCCAGGAAATGGGATTAAAATAGTGAGTGATTGTTTTTGCCCAGCATGGACTCGATGGGCCAAGGACATTTCTCCATACTGTAGATCCCTATGAGTCATACAGATGTACAGCACAGAAACAGACCCTTCGGTCCAACCCGTCCATGCCGACCAGATATCCCAAACCAATCTAGTCCCACCTGCCCGCACCCGGCCCATATCCCTCCAAACCCTTCCTATTCATATACCCATCCAAATGCCTCTTCAATGTTGCAATTGTACCAGCCTCCACCACATCCTCTGGCAGCTCATTCCATACACGTACCACCCTCTGTGTGAAAAAGTTGCCCCTTAGGTCTCTTTTATATCTTTCCCCTCTCACCCTAAACCTATGCCCTCTAGTTCTGGACTCCCCCACCCCAGGGAAAAGACTTTGTCTATTTATCCTATCCATGCCCCTCATAATTTTGTAAACCTCTATAAGGTCACCCCTCAGCCTCCGACGCTCCAGGGAAAACAGCAGCAGCCTGTTCAGCCTCTCCCTGCAGCTCAGACCCTCCAACCCTGGCAACATCCTTGTAAATCTTTTCTGAACCCTTTCAAGTTTCACAACATCTTTCCGATAGGAATGAGGAGCAAAGGACTTCTGGGAAGTTATATATTTGTGTGGTTGCGTTACCCGAAACACTACTCGGGTCGTGTCTCCCACCC
Organism: Hemiscyllium ocellatum; assembly: GCF_020745735.1. Lineage (NCBI taxonomy): Eukaryota > Metazoa > Chordata > Chondrichthyes > Orectolobiformes > Hemiscylliidae > Hemiscyllium > Hemiscyllium ocellatum. The sequence continues at coordinate 1,107,776 of NC_083401.1, read as the reverse complement.
ATCCTCCTCCTCTAACCAAAAAAAAGGTTCTGTGCACCAGATTGGTAAGGTAATGAGTTTTTTTTAAATTCCTTATTTTTCAACAGTCTCTTTGGGAATTTCGAACAGTGGGAATGGAGTTTAGGGCAGTGGAATATTCCTCCTGCAGAATGTGGGATGTGAGGGTCACCACTAGTGTCCCTGCTGACTACATCTGCGGGAAGTGCACTCAACTCCAGCTCCTCGAAAACAGAGTTAGGGAACTGCAGCTGGAGCTGGATGAACTTCGAATCATTTGGGAGGCAGAGGGGGTTATTGAGAGGAGTTACAGGGAGGTAGTCACTTCTCAGGTACAAGAAAAAGGCAGATGGGTTACAGTCACGGGACGGAAAGGGAACCGGCAGGCAGTGCAGGGATCCCCGGTGGCCATTCCTCTCAACAGTATACTGTTTTGGATACTGTTGGGGGTAGGGGGTGGGGAACTTACCAGGGGAACGTAATGGGGCACAAGGCTCTGGCATAGAGTCGGTCCCTGCTGCTCAGAAGGGAAGGGGGAAGAGGAGCAGAACATTAATCATTGGGGACTCCATAGTTAGGGGGACAGATAGGAGGTTCTGTAGGAACGAGAGAGACTTATGGTTGGTGTGTTGCCTCCCAGGTGCCAGGGTTCGTGAGGTCACTGATCGTGTTTTTGGGATCCTTAAGGGGGAGGGGGAGGGGGAGGGGGAGCAGCACCAAGTCGTGGTCCACATAGGCACCAACAACATAGGTAGGAAGATAGATGGGGGATTTAAGGCAGAAATTCAGGGAGTGAGGGTGCAAGACTAGAGCAAGGACAAAGAGAGTTGTTGTCTCTGGTTTGTTGCCTGTGCCACGTGCTAGTGAGGCAAGGAATAGGGAAGAGAGAGGAGTTGAACATGTGGCTACAGGGATGGTGCAGGAGGGAGGGTTTTGGATTCTTGGATAATTGAGGTACTTTCTGGGGTAGGTGGGATCTCTACAAACAGGATGGTCTTCATCTGAACCAGAAGAGCCCCATTGTGGTGGGGTGGGGGGGCGATGTTTGCTAATGCTCTTCAGGGGAGTTCAGACGAATTCAGCAGGGGGATGGGAACTGAAATTGTAGTTCGATGATACAGGAGGTGGAGAGTACCGCAGTTAGATTATACAGGAGGGGGAGAGTACCGCAGTTAGATTATACAGGAGGTGGGGAGTACCGCAGTTAGATTATACAGGAGGTGGGGGGTACCGCAGTTAGATTATACAGGAGGGGGAGAGTACCGCAGTTAGATTATACAGGAGGGGGAGAGTACCGCAGTTAGATTATACAGGAGGGGGAGAGTACCGCAGTTAGATTATACAGGAGGTGGAGAGTACCGCAGTTAGATTATACAGGAGGGGGAGTACCGCAGTTAGATTATACAGGAGGGGGAGAGTACCGCAGTTAGATTATACAGGAGGTGGAGAGTACCGCAGTTAGATTATACAGGAGGTGGGGAGTACCGCAGTTAGATTATACAGGAGGTGGGGAGTACCGCAGTTAGATTATACAGGAGGTGGGGAGTACCGCAGTTAGATTATACAGGAGGGGGAGAGTACCGCAGTTAGATTATACAGGAGGGGGAGAGTACCGCAGTTAGATTATACAGGAGGGGGAGTGTACCGCAGTTAGATTATACAGGAGGTGGGGAGTACCGCAGTTAGATTATACAGGAGGGGGAAGAGTACCGCAGTTAGATTATACAGGAGGGGGAGAGTACCGCAGTTAGATTATACAGGAGGGGGAGAGTACCGCAGTTAGATTATACAGGAGGGGGAGTACCGCAGTTAGATTATACAGGAGGTGGGGAGTACCGCAGTTAGATTATACAGGAGGGGGAGTACCGCAGTTAGATTATACAGGAGGTGGGGAGTACCGCAGTTAGATTATACAGGAGGTGGAGAGTACCGCAGTTAGATTATACAGGAGGTGGGGAGTACCGCAGTTAGATTATACAGGAGGTGGGGAGTACCGCAGTTCGATTATACAGGAGGTGGGGAGTACCGCAGTTAGATTATACAGGAGGGGGAGAGTACCGCAGTTAGATTATACAGGAGGTGGGGAGTACCGCAGTTAGATTATACAGGAGGTGGGGTGTACCGCAGTTAGATTATACAGGAGGGGGAGAGTACCGCAGTTAGATTATACAGGAGGTGGGGAGTACCGCAGTTAGATTATACAGGAGGGGGAGAGTACCGCAGTTAGATTATACAGGAGGGGGAGAGTACCGCAGTTAGATTATACAGGAGGGGGAGTGTACCGCAGTTAGATTATACAGGAGGGGGAGTACCGCAGTTAGATTATACAGGAGGTGGAGAGTACCGCAGTTCGATTATACAGGAGGTGGAGAGTACCGCAGTTAGATTATACAGGAGGTGGAGAGTACCGCAGTTAGATTAGATTAGATTAGATTAGATTAGATTAGATTACTTACAGTGTGGAAACAGGCCCTTCGGCCCAACAAGTCCACACCGACCCGCCGAAGCGACAACCCACCCATACCCCTACATATACCCCTTACCTAACACTACAGGCAATTTAGCATGGCCAATTCACCTGACCCGCACATCTTTGGACTGTGGGAGGAAACCGGAGCACCCGGAGGAAACCCACGCAGACACGGGGAGAACGTGCAAACTCCACACAGTCAGTCGCCTGAGGCGGGAATTGAACCCAGGTCCCTGGCGCTGTGAGGCAGCAGTGCTAACCACTGTGCCACCGTGCCGCCCATAATTATACAGGAGGTGGGGAGTACCGCAGTTCGATTATACAGGAGGTGGAGAGTACCGCAGTTAGATTATACAGGAGGGGGAGTGTACCGCAGTTAGATTATACAGGAGGTGGGGAGTACCGCAGTTAGATTATACAGGAGGGGGAGTGTACCGCAGTTAGATTATACAGGAGGTGGGGAGTACCGCAGTTAGATTATACAGGAGGGGGTGAGTACCGCAGTTAGATTATACAGGAGGGGGAGAGTACCGCAGTTAGATTATACAGGAGGTGGGGTGTACCGCAGTTAGATTATACAGGAGGGGGAGAGTACCGCAGTTAGATTATACAGGAGGGGGAGAGTACCGCAGTTAGATTATACAGGATGTGGAGAGTACCGCAGTTAGATTATACAGGAGGGGGAGAGTACCGCAGTTAGATTATACAGGAGGGGGAGAGTACCGCAGTTAGATTATACAGGAGGGGGAGAGTACCGCAGTTAGATTATACAGGAGGTGGGGAGTACCGCAGTTAGATTATACAGGAGGTGGAGAGTACCGCAGTTAGATTATACAGGAGGTGGGGAGTACCGCAGTTAGATTATACAGGAGGTGGGGAGTACCGCAGTTAGATTATACAGGAGGTGGGGAGTACCGCAGTTAGATTATACAGGAGGGGGAGAGTACCGCAGTTAGATTATACAGGAGGTGGGGTGTACCGCAGTTAGATTATACAGGAGGGGGAGAGTACCGCAGTTAGATTATACAGGAGGGGGAGAGTACCGCAGTTAGATTATACAGGAGGTGGGGAGTACCGCAGTTAGATTATACAGGAGGGGGAGTGTACCGCAGTTAGATTATACAGGAGGTGAAGAGTACCGCAGTTAGATTATACAGGATGTGGAGAGTACCGCAGTTAGATTATACAGGAGGGGGAGTGTACCGCAGTTAGATTATACAGGATGTGGAGAGTACCGCAGTTAGATTATACAGGAGGTGAAGAGTACCGCAGTTAGATTATACAGGATGTGGAGAGTACCGCAGTTAGATTATACAGGAGGGGGAGTGTACCGCAGTTAGATTATACAGGAGGTGGGGAGTACCGCAGTTAGATTATACAGGATGTGGAGAGTACCGCAGTTAGATTATACAGGAGGGGGAGTGTACCGCAGTTAGATTATACAGGAGGTGGGGAGTACCGCAGTTAGATTATACAGGAGGTGGGGAGTACCGCAGTTAGATTATACAGGAGGGGGAGAGTACCGCAGTTAGATTATACAGGAGGTGGGGAGTACCGCAGTTAGATTATACAGGAGGTGGGGAGTACCGCAGTTAGATTATACAGGAAGTGGAGAGTACCGCAGTTAGATTATACAGGAGGGGGAGAGTACCGCAGTTAGATTATACAGGAGGGGGAGAGTACCGCAGTTAGATTATACAGGAGGGGGAGAGTACCGCAGTTAGATTATACAGGAGGGGGAGAGTACCGCAGTTAGATTATACAGGAGGTGGGGAGTACCGCAGTTAGATTATACAGGAGGGGGAGAGTACCGCAGTTAGATTATACAGGAGTGGGAGAGTACCGCAGTTAGATTATAGAGGAGGTGGGGTGTACCGCAGTCAGAACTAAGATTTCAAGATTGCAAGGAAGCACCACCAAGCGAACAGTTGGTTTGAAGTGTGCTCCTTTAACACCAGCAGTATCCGGAATGCGGTGGGTGAACTTGCAGCATGGGTTGGGGTGTTGACGTTGATGTTGTCGCTATTTCGGAGACATGGGTAGAGCACGGACACGATGGTTATTGCAGGGTCCAAGGTTTACAGTAAGATCAGAGAAGATGGTAAAAGGGGGGGAGGTGTGGCACTGTTAGTCAAGGACAGTATTATGGTTGCAGAAAAGAAGTTTGGTGACTCGTCAACTGAGGTAGTAGGGCTGAGATTAGAAACAGGAAAGGAGAGGTCACCCTGTTGGGAGTTTTCTATAGGCCTCTGAATAGTTCCAGAGATGTAGAGGTAAGGATAGCAAAGATGATTCTCAATAGGAGTGAGAGAGACAGGGTAGTTGTCATGGGGGACGTCAACTTTCTAAATATTGACTGGGAACATTATATTACAAGTACTACAGATGGGTCAGGTTTTGTCCAGTGTGTGCAGGAGGGCTTCCTGACACAGTATGTAGACAGGCTGACAAGGGGTGAAGCCACTTTAGATTTGGTACTGGGTAACGAGCCTGGCCAGGTGTTAGACTTGGAAGTAGGTGAGCACTTTGGTGATCGCGGTCACAGTTCTGTTATGTTTACTTTAGTGATAGAAAGGGATAGGTGTATACCACTGGGCAAGAGTTACAGCTGGGGGAAAGGCAATTACGATGCAATTAGGCAAGATTTAGGAATCATAGGATGGGGAAGGAAACTGCAGGGGATGGGCACATTAGAAATGTGGAGCTTATTCAAGGAAAAGTGTGTCCTCGATAAGTATGTACCTGTCAGGCAGGGAGGGAGCTGTAGAGCGCGGGAGCCGTGGTTTATGAAGGAAGTGGAATCTCTGGTCAAGAGGAAAAAGTCAGGATGAGATGTGAAGGCTCAGTTAGGGCGCTTGAGGGTTACAAGGTAGCCAGGAAAGACCTAAAGAGAGAGCTCAGAAGAGCTGGGAGGAGACATGAGAAGCTGTTGGTGGATAGGGTCAGGGTAAACCCTAAGGCTTTCTATAGGTATTTAAGGAATAAAAGAATGACGAGAGTAAGATTAGGGCCAATCAAGGATAGTAGTGGGAAGTTGTGTATGGAGTCAGAGGAGATAGGGGAAGCACTAAATGAATATTTTTCGACAGTATTCACTCTAGAAAATGACAATGTTGTCGAGGAGAATACAGAGATACAGGCTACCAGACTAGGTGGGATTGAGGTTCACAAGAAAGAGGTATTAGAAACCCTGCAGAGTGTGAAAATAGATCAGTTCCCTGGGCTGGATGGGATTTATTCTAGGATCCTCTGGGAAGCCAGGGAGGAGATTGCCGAGCCTTTGGCATTGATCTTTAAATCGTCATTGTCTACAGGAATAGTGCCAGAAGACTGGAGGATAGCAAATGTGGTTCCCCTGTTCAAGAAGGGGAGTAGAGACAACCCTGGTAATTATAGACCAGTGAGCCTTACTTCAGTTGTTGGTAAAGTGTTGGGAAAGGTTATAAGAGATAGGATTTATAATCATCTAGAAAAGAATAATTTGATTCGGGATAGTCAGCATGGCTTTGGGAAGGGTAGGTCGTGCCTCACAAACCTTACTGAGTTCTTTGAGAAGGTGACCAAACAGGTAGATGAGAGTAGACCAGTTGATGTGGTGTATATGGATTTCAGCAAGGCGTTCGATAAGGTTCCCCACAGTAGGATATTGTACAAAATGCGGGAGAATAGGATTGTGGGAGATATAGCAGTTTGGATCAGTAATTGGCTTGCTGAAAGAAGGCAGAGGGTGGTGGGTGATGGGAAATGTTCATCCTGGAGTCCAGGTACTAGCAGCGTACCGCAAGGGTCAGTGTTGGGTCCACTGCTGTTCGTCATTGTTATAAACGATCTGGATGAGGGCGTAGAAGGGTGGGTTAGTAAATTTGCAGACGACACTAAGGTCGGTGGAGTTGTGGATAGTGACGAAGGATGTTGTAGGTTACAGAGAGACATAGATAAGCTGCAGAGCTGGGCTGAGAGGTGGCAAATGGAGTTTAATGCGGACAAGTTTTCCTTTTTAAAAAAAAGCGGTAGCAGACCCGGAAGGCGCGCTAGGTTACCTGGGTAAGGTTTTTTTTTCTCCCCTTATTTAAAGGCGGGCTCCGAGTTTTAGGCCTCAGTCTCTCGGAAGACTTCGCGACGACTGGTGGGTAAGTTTGGTCGCTTATTTAATAGTTGTAAATTTAAAGTTTTCCTTTTTAAAAAAAAGCGGTAGCAGACCCGGAAGGCGCGCTAGGTTACCTGGGTAAGGTTTTTTTTTCTCCCCTTATTTAAAGGCGTAGGCGAGTCACCCGAGGCACTACACGAGTAGTGCCTCCCACCCTTCCACCTCCTCTAACCTAATAATAAGACCAATTGTGACTAGCGGGTAAGTGCTGCATTTTCCTTGTTTGTTTCTTTAGATTTAGTTGGTTTTTGTTGTTTTTTTTTAAGGAAAGCTTACTTTTAGAGGGATGGCAGTGCAGAGAGGGCAATGTTCCTCTTGCAACATGTATGAGGTGAGGGAAGCCATTAGCGTCCCTGCTGAGTACACTTGCAAGAAGTGCACCCATCTCCAGCTCCTCCAAACCCGTGTTAGGGAACTGGAGCTGGAGTTGGATGAACTGCGGATCATTCGGGAGGCAGAGGAGGTCATAGATCGGAGCTTTAGGCAAGTAGTTACTCCGAAAGTTCAAGATAGATGGGTGACAGTGAGGGGGAGTGGGAGGAGGAAGCCAGTGCAGGGACCCCCTGCGGTCATTCCCCTCAAGAACAAGTATACCGTTTTGGATACTTGTGGGGGGGATGACTTACCAGGGGCAAGCAACGAGGTTCAGGCCTCTGGCACGGAGCCTGGCCCCGTTGCTCAGAAGGGTAGGGTGGAGAAAGGTAGAGCAATAGTTCTTGGGGACTCGATAGTGAGGGGTACAGACAGACGGTTTTGTGGGGGCGACAGGGACTCACGTTTGGTATGTTGCCTCCCAGGTGCAAGGGTACGTGATGTCTCTGATCGTGTTTTCCGGGTCCTTAAGGGGGAGGGGGAGCAGCCCCAGATCGTGGTCCACGTTGGCACCAACGATATAGGTAGGAAGAGGGGTGAGGATGTCAGACAGGCTTTCAGGGAGCTAGGTTGGAAGCTCAGAGTTAGAACAAACAGAGTTGTAGTCTCTGGTTTGTTACCCGTGCCACGTGATAGAGAGTCAAGGAATAGGGAGAGAGAGCAGTTAAATGCGTGGCTACAGGGATGGTGCAGGAGGGAGGGATTCCGGTTTCTGGACAACTGGGGTCCTTTCTGGGGAAGGTGGGACCTCTATAAAAAGGATGGGCTACACCTGAACCTGAGGGGCACCAGTGTCCTTGGGGGGAGGTTTGCTAGTGCTCTTTGGGAGGGTTTAAACTAACTCTGCAAGGGCATGGGAACCAGGACTGTAGCTTTAGGGTACAGGACCTTGAGTGTAGGGAGGTTATGAATAATGCAGCGATCTCTAAGGAGGGTGCCTGTAACCAGAAAGGAGGATTGAAGTGTGTATACTTCAATGCCAGAAGTATAAGGAATAAGGTAGGTGAACTTGCAGCGTGGGTTGGTACCTGGGACTTCGATGTTGTGGCCATTACAGAGACGTGGGTAGAACAGGGACAAGAATGGCTGTTGCACGTTCCAGGGTTCAAATTTTTTTTTTTTTTTAGATTAGATTTACAGTGTGGAAACAGGCCCTTCGGCCCAACAAGTCCACACCGACCCGTCGAAGCGAAACCCACCCATACCCCTACATTTACTCCTTACCTAACACTATGGGCAATTTAGCATGGTCAATTCACCTAACCCGCACATCTTTGGACTGTGGGAGGAAACCGGAGCACCCGGAGGAAACCCACGCTGACACGGGGAGAACGTGCAAACTCCCCACAGTCAGTCGCCTGAGTCGGGAATTGAACCCGGGTCTCCGGCGCTGTGAGGCAGCAGTGCTAACCACTGTGCCACCGTGCCGCCTACTAAAACTAAATGTTTTAGTAGGATCAGACATGGGGGTAAAAAAGGGGGAGGCGTGGCATTACTTGTCAAAGACAGTATCACAGCAGTGGAATGGACGATGGAAGAGGACTTGCCATCTGAGGTAGCTTGGGCTGAGGTTAGAAATAGGAAAGGTGAGGTCACCCTGTTAGGTGTTTTCTACAGGCCTCCTAATAGTCCTAGAGAAGTAGAGGATAATATTGCGAGGATGATTCAGGAAAAGAGTGAAGGTAGCAGGGTGGTTGTTATGGGGGACTTTAACTTCCCAGATATTGACTGGGAGAGCTATAGCTCGAGTTCATTAGATGGGTCGGTGTTTGTACAATGTGTGCAGGAGGGTTTCCTGACACAATATGTCGACAGGCCAACAAGAGGGGAGGCTATATTGGATTTGGTTCTAGGTAATGAACCAGGCCAGGTGTTAGACTTGGAGGTAGGTGAGCACTTCGGGGACAGTGACCACAACTTGGTGACTTTTACTTTAGTGATGGAGAGGGATAATCGTGCGCCGCAGGGCAAGAGCTATAGCTGGGGGCAGGGAAATTATGATGCAGTGAGGCATGACTTAGGATGTGTGGATTGGAAAAACAGGCTTCAAGAGAAGAACACTAATGAGATGTGGGGATTGTTCAAGGAGCAGCTACTGCGTGTCCTCGATAGGTATGTACCAGTCAGGCATGGTGTAAAGGGCCTTGTGAGGCAGCCGTGGTTTAGTAAGGAATTGGAGTCCCTTGTGAAAGGGAAGAAGGCGGCATATGTAAAGATGAGGCGTGAAGGTTCAGTAGGGGCGATTGAGAGTTATAAGGTAGCCAGGAAGGAGCTAAAGAGGGAGCTAAGAAAAGCGAGAAGGGGACATGAAAAGTCTTTAGCTGGTAGGATTAGGGAAAACCCAAAGGCTTTCTATAGGTATGTCAAGAATAAAAGGATGACTAGGGTAGGTATCGGTCCAGTCAAGGATAGTAGTGGGAAGTTGTGTGTGGAGGCGGAGGAGATTGGAGAGACATTAAATCAGTACTTTTCATCAGTATTCACTCAGGAACAGGACACTGTTGCTGATGTGAATATGGAATCACAAATAATTAGAATGGATGCCCTGGAAATATGCAGGGAAGAGGTTTTGGGAATATTGGAAAGGATGAATATAGATAAGTCTCCTGGGCCTGATGGCATTTACCCCAGGATCCTATGGGAAGCTAGGGAGGAGATAGCAGAGCCATTGGCCTGGATTTTTATGTCGTCATTGTCAACGGGAATAGTACCAGAGGACTGGAGGATAGCGAATGTGGTCCCATTGTTCAAGAAAGGGAGTAGGGATAGCCCTAGTAACTATAGGCCAGTGAGTCTGACTTCAGTGGTGGGCAAAGTCTTAGAGAGAATGGTAAGGGATAAGATTTATGAACATCTGGGTAGGAATAACGTGATCAGGGATAGCCAGCATGGTTTTGTGAAGGGCAGGTCGTGCCTCACAAACCTTATTGAGTTCTTTGAGAAGGTGACTAAGGAAGTGGACGAGGGTAAAGCAGTAGATGTTGTGTATATGGATTTTAGTAAGGCGTTCGATAAGGTTCCCCATGGTAGGCTAATGCTAAAACTTCAGAGGTATGGCATTGAGGATACATTAGAGGTTTGGATTAGGAATTGGCTGGCTGGAAGGAGACAGAGGGTAGTAGTTGATGGATTATGTTCATCTTGGAGCGCAGTTACTAGCGGTGTACCACAAGGATCTGTTTTGGGACCATTGCTTTTTGTTATCTTTATAAATGATCTAGAGGAAGGACTTGAAAGCTGGGTAAGCAAGTTTGCGGATGACACGAAAGTCGGTGGAGTTGTGGATAGTGAGGAAGGAAGTGGTAGGTTACAGCGGGATATAGATAAGTTGCAGAGCTGGGCGGAAATGTGGCAAATGGAATTCAATGTAGCTAAGTGCGAAGTCGTTCACTTTGGTAGGAATAACAAGATGATGGATTACTGGGCTAATGGTAGGCTACTTGGTAGTGTGGATGAGCAGAGGGATCTTGGTGTCTATGTACAGAGATCTCTGAAAGTTGCCACCCAGGTAAATAGTGCTGTGAGGAAGGCATATGGTGTACTGGGCTTTATTGGCAGAGGAATTGAGTTCCGGAGTCCTGAGGTCATGTTGCAGTTGTATAAGACTCTGGTGAGGCCTCATCTGGAGTATTGTGTGCAGTTTTGGTCGCCATACTATAGGAAGGATGTGGAGGCATTGGAACGAGTGCAGAGGAGGTTTACCAGGATGTTGCCTGGAATGGTAGGAAGATCGTATGAGGAAAGGCTGAGGCACTTGGGGTTGTTCTCATTGGAGAAGAGGAGGTTTAGGGGAGATCTGATAGAAGTGTACAAGATGATTAGGGGTTTAGATAGGGTAGATACTAAGAACCTTTTACCGCTAATGGAGTCAGGTGTTACTAGGGGACATAGCTTTAAATTAAGGGGTGGTAGGTATAGGACAGATGTTAGGGGTAGATTCTTCACACAGCGGGTTGTGAGTTCATGGAATGCCCTGCCCGTATCAGTGGTGAACTCTCCTTCTTTATGTTCATTTAAGCGGGCATTGGATAGGCATTTGGAAGTTATTGGGCTAGTATAGGTTAGGTAGGACTCGGTCGGCGCAACATCGAGGGCCGAAGGGCCTGTACTGCGCTGTATCCTTCTATGTTCTATGTTCTAAGTGTGAGGTGATTCACTTTGGACGGAGTAACCGGAATGCAAAGTACTGGGCTAATGGTAAGATTCTTGGTAGTGTAGATGAGCAGAGAGATCTCGGTGTCCAGGTACACAGATCCCTGAAAGTTGCCACCCAGGTTGTCAGGGTTGTAAAGAAGGCATTCAGTGTTTTAGCTTTTATTAATAGAGGGATTGAGTTCCGGAGCCATGAGGTTATGCTGCAGCTGTACAAAACTCTGGTGTGGCCGCACTTGGAGTATTGTGTACAGTTCTGGTTACCACATTATAAGAACGATGTGGAAGCTTTGGAAAGGGTGCAGAGGAGATTTACTGGGATGTTGCCTGGTATGGAGGGAAGGTCTTACGAGGAAAGGCTGAGGGACTTGAGGCTGTTCTCGTTGGAGAGAAGAAGGTTGAGAGGTGACTTAATAGAGACATATAAGATAATCAGAGGGTTAGATAGGGTGGACAGGGAGAGCCTTTTTCCAAGTATGGGGACAGCGAGCACAAGGGGGCATAGCTTTAAATTGAGGGGTGATAGATATAGGACAGATGTCAGAGGTAGTTTCTTCACTCAGAGAGTAGTAAGGGTATGGAATGCTTTGCCTGCAACGGTAGTAGATTCGTCACCTTTAAGTACATTTAAGTCATCATTGGACAGGTGTGTGGACATACATGGAATAGTGTAGGTTAGATGGGCTTCAGGTTGGTATGACAGGTCGGTGCAACATCGAGGGCCGAAGGGCCTGTACTGCGCTGTAATGTTCTATGTTCTATGAGACTAGAATTGTAATATTCCAACAGTGGCCTAACCAATGTCCTGTATAGCCGCAACATGACCTCTCAACTCCTGTACACAATACTCTGACCAATAAAGGAGAGCATACCAAACGCCTTCTTCACTATCCTATCTACCTGAGACTCCACTTTCAAGGAGCTATGAACCTGCACTCCAAGGTCTCTTTGTTCAGCAACACTCCCTAGGACCTTACCATTAAGTGTAAAAGTCCTGCTAAGATTTGCTTTCCCAAAATGCAGCACCTCGCATTTATCTGAATTAAACTCCATCTGCCACTTCTCAGCCCATTGGCCCATCTGGTCAAGATCCTGTTGTAATCTGAGGTAACCCTCTTCGCTGTCCACTACCCCTCCAATTTTGGTGTCATCTGCAAACTTATTAACTGTACCTCTTATGCTCGCATCCAAATCATTTATGTAAATGACAAAAAGTAGAGGACCCAGCACCGATCCCTATGGCACGCCACTGGTCACAGGCCTCCAGTCTGAAAAACAACCCTCCACCACCACCCTCTGTCTTCTACCTTTGAGCCAGTTCTGTATCCAAATGGCTGGTTCTCCCTGTATTCCATGAGATCTAACCTTGCTAACCAGTCTCCCATGGGGAACCTTGTCGAAAGCCTTACTGAAGTCCATATAGATCACATCTACCACTCCACACTCATCAATTTTCCTTGTTATTTCTTCAAAACACTCAATCAAGTTTGTGAGACATGATTTCCCACCCACAAAGCCATGTTGACTATCCCGAATCAGTCCTTGCCTTTCCAAATACATGTACGTCCTGTCCCTCAGGATTCCCTCCAACAACTTGCCCACCACCGAGGTCAGGCTCACCGGTCTATAGTTCCCTGGCTTGTCCTTACCATCCTTATGACAGGCTTGTATCCACTGGATAAAAAAAAAGGTAATTTCATGTGCAGTGGTGAAAATCATGAGTTGCTCATTAGAAAAAAGGAGATGAATTTTTATTTCTCTCAGCAGATCAAGAGTTTTGGAACTCCTTTCCTGATAAGACGGTAGAGGCAGAGACCGAGGTCGATTCTTGATACGTGAGGATTTCAGGAATGTGGAGTAATGAGATGTAACAAAATTGAACATAATTTTATTGACCTTTTATCTCAGCCTGCTTGGCTCTCTCTCTCTTATTCCTGATGAAGGGCTTATGCTCGAAACGTCGAATTCTCTATTCCTGAGATGCTGCCTGGCCTGCTGTGCTTTGACCAGCAACACATTTGCAGCTACATTTTCAAGAGGCCATTTCTGCTCCTCAATCAATAAAATATAAATGACATTAGGACTTAGACATTCAATTCACAAGTGATTTTTTAAATCCAGAATGCCAATTCAAGACAGACCTAAGTCCTAATATTTACAAAGTCTCAAATGTTACGGTTTCCCCCAATCTCACACCTGCAAGCTTCAAACTTACAACCAGGCAGCAGAGAAAACAGGCTCATGGCGTCAGCACATGGTCATTCCTCACAATGTAATAATGGCTTCTAACTTTGAATCATTTTCGTAGACAATGCACACGATTGATGTGACTTTCGACAACAAATCAATCTCTGCCAAAAACAAACCAGAGAATAGCAAGTCTGGGGATCAAGAAATGATTCCTGTCCGGTACAATCAGTCAGGCAGCATCCAAGGAACAGGAGATTCTACGTTTCGGGCATAAGCCCTTCTTCAGGAATCCCTTGAAGCCCTTGAAGAAGGGCTTCTGCCCGAAACGTCGAATTTCCTGCTCCTTGGATGCTGCCTGACCTGCTGCGCTTTTCCAGCAACACATTTTCAGCTCGGATCTCCAGCATCTGCAGACCTCACTTTCTCCTCCCAGTACAACCAGTCATCCCAGCTTCTTAGAGAACATCTGATTTGTCTTCACTGGCAAACATTTGTCTCCACAGAAACTCAGCCACAAATTTGTCCGGAAGCCCAACTTTTTTTCAATCTCCAAAGAACGTCAAGGTAAAATTATAGAGGACAGCAGCAATACATCTCAAATAAAGGACTGATTTAATCATATGTTTTTGCTTCTTGTTATTCTGCTAACAATTGAGTGCATGACTCATCTCTATAATTGATCATTTTCTCTGTGTGTCTATGTACTAAAGGGAATGAGTGTATACTCCACTTTTAAATCCTGGAACGCTGTTTAAATAAACATTTATCTTTCTTACTGATTTGAACTTCAAGAAAGCCTGTCTCATGTCTAACAGTCACAACACTCAAAGGAGTTGAAAATAATCCTATTTGACAACTGAGAAGTGAAGAGGAAGATGAGTCCTCCACCTTTCCCACATCATAACCTCCTTCTTATGGTCTCATTCTCTCTCTCTCTCTCTCTTTTTAATCTCATAGAGTCATACAGGGCAGAAAGAGTCCTTGGGCCCATTGAGTCTGCACCAATTTAACTATCACTAAAAGCACACAAATCCCAATTTCCTGCATTTGCCCCATATTTATCGATGTTATGATTTTTGCAGTGGTCATTCAAAGGTTTTTTTTAAAAGGTTGTAAGATTTCCAGCCTCCACTCCCTTCCAGGCAGTGCATTCCAGATTCCCACCACAATTCTTCCCAAATCCCCTCTGAAATTCCTGTCCCTTACTCAAATATCATGTCCTTTTGTGCTTGACCACTCCACCAAGGGGAATAGATTCCCTCCAGTGTGGAAACAGGCCCTTTGGCCAAACAGGTTCAAACTGACCAGCCAAAGTTTAACCCACCTAGTGACACTTCCCTACATTTACCCCAACTCATGCACCTAACACTACAGGCAATTTAGCATGGCAAATTCACCCTAACCTGCACATCTTTGGATTGTGGGAGGAAACCAGAGCACTCAGAGGAAACCCTCGCAGACACAGGGAGAATGTGCAAACTCCACACAGACAGTCACCCGAGGCTGGAATTGAACCTGGGTCCCTGGCGCTGTGAGGCAGTGCTAACCACTGTGCCCTGCTGCTTCCTATTCACCCTGCCCATACCCCTCATAATCTTATAACACCTCAATCATATCCCCCTCAGTCTTTCTGCTGTCAAACAAAAACATCTGCAGTTCTTTTGTCTCCAAGAAAATAATCAAGCCAATCTGGTCTCTCCTTACAACACAATTTCTGATGAAGCTCCATTGTACCCCTTCTCCTGCTATCATGTCGTTCCCATAGGGAGGTGACCAGAACTGCACACAGTACTGCAGCTGTGGCCTGATCAATGCTCTATATATCTCCAACACTATCTTCTTACTCTTATACTCTGCCACAACTGACAAAAGCAAGTGTTCCTAATGCCTTCACTAACCTGTTTGCATACTTTGCCAACTTCAGGGATGTGTGAATGACTACCTGCCAAGATCCCTGTGCTGTAAAGGTACCCAGTGTCCTGTCATTCATTAAATATTCTCTTATCTTGTTTCTTCTTCCAATGTGTAACACCTTGCAGTTATCAGGGTGAAATACTATCTGCTACTAGCCTGCCCATCTGACCCATCTAGAGCTTCCGGTAACCTACAATCACCTTCTTCGCTACGAACCATTTATATCAATGATATAGCAAACAAGAATGGTCCCAGTACCGATCCTTGTGGCATACCACTGGACACCGGCATCCAGTCGCTGAAATAGCCTTCTACCACTACACTTTCTAGGGCAGTTTCTGATCTGTCTCACCAAGTTTCCCTCAATTCCATGTGCTTTAATCTTTCCAGTTTGCCACGTGGGACCTTGTCAAAATCCACATAAACTACATCAACTACATGAACTTCCCTCATCCACACAATTGAACATAACTTTGAAAGATTCTTACAAATGTATTAGGCATGACCCTTCTCTGATGTAGCCATGCTAACTATCCCTAATTAACCCAAGCTTTTTCAAGTAGATATTACTTTGCTCCTTCAGAGTTTTCTCCAATAGCTTCCCAACCTGGTCTGTCATTTCCTGGTTCATTTCTGCACTTTTCTTAAAAAGCAGAACCACCTAAGCCAATCTCCAGTCCTTTGGCACTTCTCCCTGAGGGGATATAGCTTTAAGTTCAGGGGTGATAGATATAAGACAAATGTCAGAGGGAGTTTCTTTACTCAGTGAGTAGTAGGGGCGTGGAACACACTGCCTGCAGCAGTAGTAGACTCACCAACTTTAAGGGCATTTAAATGGGCATTGAATGGACATATGAATGAGAATGGAATGGTGTAGGTTAGAAGGGCTTCAGATTGGTTCCACAGGTTGGTACAACATTGAGGGCCAAAGGGCCTGTACTGTGGTGGAATGTTCTCTGTTCTCATTTTTAAAAACTTTATTCATAGGATGAGGGTGCTGCTGGCTAGGCCAACATTTATTGCCCATCCCAGAGGGTATCTAAGAGTCAACCACCCTGCTTTGGACTTGTAAACACATATTGCCCAGATCAGGTAAGGATGGCTGCTTCCTTCCCTAAAGGACATGAGTGAACCAGATGGGTTGTTCTGAAAACTGGAAAGAGATTCACAGTCATCATTAGACTCTTAATTCCAGAATTTTATTGAATTGAAATTTCACCATCTGTTGTGATGGCATTCAAACTTGGGTCCCTAGAAGCTTACTTCGGTCTCTTGACGAATAGTCCAGTGATAACACCAGTAACCTATCACCTCCCCTACTGCTGATTGTTATCTAAGGTATGTGCACTTCCCTCTGAAAACATTCGGCCAAATTCCCTCTATTCTCCATAACTTCATGAAGTGAATCCATTGGAACTCACTGCTCAAACTCCGAAAGCATCCTTTGGTGTAAATGTCGTTACTTACCGTCTGACCCTCCGCTGCCTGACCTGAGCTTCCTTCATTCTTTGCAATTCTGACATGTAGGCCATTATGCGAGTGTTGCAGGTCACGAGACCCTTAGCTGCCTCCAGTGCTTGCTCTCTCTGTGTACAGGCTGCCAACAGTTTACACGTCCCATCTCGCATTCGGATTTCATAATCAATCTTCTTTTGGAAATCACTGTCCTGCAAAACATGGGAGTAATCAGGACTTTATCAAAAGCAGGAAAACAAATCATGGCATAGCAGAGGTTCTGTGAGTATCCAGATCAGATTTAAATGAGTGAGCTCTAAGAATGTAAACAGCTAGCCAGAAGATGCTATTTGTTCCAGTTGACGAGCTAAGCACATGTTCCTGAGAGCACAGTGCCCTTGCTGTAGTTTTACAATGAGAGCAGCTGCTGCAACTTGAGTTGTATCACTGAAGTATCACTTATGACATCGGGCCACAACCACCAGACATGAATGTCCCCTCCTAGTTGGGGACCACTTCAGTGGTCAGGAACATTGAGCCTCTGACCTTCAGGTAAGCATCCTCCTTCGAGGTACACAACACAGAATCACTGAGCAGAGACTGAGAGCCACCTTCCATCCCTACGAAGATGGCCTCAACCAGGTCGTGCTTCATGTGACCCCACCACACCGTTCTGCATCTGCCATATCTTCCTTACTGTCCTGTTCTGACACTAACACATTGATAACTTATGACCTCTCTACATTAATTACTTTGAACAGTTTTAGATGATTTATTACATTGGTTAGACCCTTGGCATGTGATTCTTATACCCAGCAGGTTATCCCAGTCATTTGGTTCATCTCCATAGAACATAGAACATTACAGCACAGAACAGGCCCTTCAGCCCTCGATGTTATGCCAACCTGTGAACTAATCTAAGGCAAAAGTCAGGACTGCAGATGCTGGAAACCAGAATTTAGATCAGAGTGGTGCTGGAAATGGAAAGCAGGTCAGGCAGCATCCATGGAGCAGGAAAATCAACGTCGATTTCCCTGCTCCTCGGATGCTGCCTGACCTGCTTTCCATTTCCAGCACCACTTTAATCTAAACTGTGAACTAATCTAAGCCCATCTCCCCGCACTATCCCATCATCATCCATGTGCTTATCTAAGGATGGTTTAAATCTCCCAAATGCGACTGAGTTGACTACATTAGCAGGTAGTGCATTCCACACCCTTACCACTCTCTGCGTAAAGAACCCGCCTCTGACATCTGTCTTAAATCTATCAGTTTGCAGTTGTGCCCTCTCATACACACTGATGTCGTCGTCGTCATCCTAGGAAAAAGACTTTCACTGTCTACCCTATCTAATCCTCTGATCATTTTGTATGTCTCAATCAAGTCCTCTCTTAGCCACCTTCTTGCCAATGAGAACAGGTTCAAGTCTCTCAGCCTTTCCTCATAAGACCTTCCCTCCAGACCAGGCAACATCCTGGTAAATTTCATCTGCACCTTTTCCAATGCTTCCACATCCTTCCCAAAATATGGGGAGCAGAACTGTACACAATATTCCAAGTGTGGCCGCACCAGTGTTTTATATAGTTGCAGCATGATATTGTGGCTCCAGAACTCAATCCCTGTACGAATGAAACCTAACACACTGTATGCCTTCTTAACAGCACTATCCACCTGGGTGGCAACTTTCAGGGATCTATGTACATGGGACTCCAAGATGCCTCTGCACATCCACACTACCAATAATCTTTCCATCGACCCAGTACTCTGCCTTCCTGTTATTCTTCCCAAAGTGCATCACCTCACATTTAGCTGCTTTGAACTCCATTTGCCACCTCTCAGCCCAATTCTGCAGTTTATCCAAGTCCCCCTGCAACCTGTAACATTCTTCCACACTGACCACTACTCCACCGACTTTAGCGTCGTCTGCAAATTTACTAATCCATCCACCTATGTTATGCCTGCGTCTAAGTCATTTATAAAAATGACAAACAGCAGTGGTCCCAAAACAGACCCTTGTGGCACACCACTAGTAACCGGACTCCAGGCTGAATATTTTCCATCAACCACCACTCGCTGCCTCCTTTCAGAAAGCCAGTTTCTAATCCAAACTGCTAAATCACCCTCCATTCCATGCCTCTGCATTTTCTCCCACAGCCTACCATGTGGAACCTTATCAAAGGCTTTACTGAAGTCCATGTATACCACGTCAACTGCCCTACCTTCATCGACATGCTTGGTCATCTCAAAAAGCTCAGAGGTTTGTGAGACACGACCTGTCCTTGATGAAACCACGTTGACTATCTGAAATCAAATTGTTGCTTGCTAGATGATTATAAATCCTATCTCTTATAATCTTTTCCAAAATCTTTCCTATATCAGAAGTAAGGCTCACTGGTCTATAATTACCTGGGACAACTCTGCTGCCCAGGTACTGCTCTCTACTCAAGAGAGCATGGGCACACCATTTGTAATCCTCCAGTCCTCAGGTACTAAACCTGTAGACAATGACGACTCAAATATCAAAGCCATAGGCTCTGCTATCTCCTCCCTAGCTTCCCAGAGAATCCTCAGATAAATCCCATCCGGCCCAGGGAACTTGTCCACTTTCACTCCTTCTAGAATGGACAACACCTGTTCTCACTCTCTCAGCGGAGCAGGTAAGGGCTGTTTGGCAGTGGCTGCTTGAAAGCTCGGTGACGTTTGTTTAACGGTTTAAATTTGACAGGTTTTTTTTTAAAAAGCGCGGTTTTGTGAGGGGCAAGAGAGACTCACGTTTTGTATGTTGCCTCCCAGGTGCAAGGGTACGTGATGTCTCTGATCGTGTTTTCCGGATCCTTAAGGGGGAGGGGGAGCAGCCCCAGATCGTGGTCCACGTTGGCACCAACGACATAGGTAGGAAGAGGGGTGAGGATGTTAGGCAGGCTTTCAGGGAGCTAGGTTGGAAGCTCAGAGCTAGAACGAACCGAGTTGTTGTCTCTGGTTTGTTACCCGTGCCACGTGATAGAGAGTCGAGGAATAGGGAGAGAGAGCAGTTAAATGCGTGGCTACAGGGATGGTGCAGGAGGGAGGGATTCCGGTTTCTGGACAACTGGAGTTCTTTCTGGGGAAGGTGGGACCTCTATAAACAGGATGGTCTCCACCTGACCCTGAGGGGCACCAGTATCCTTGGGGGGAGGTTTGCTAGTGCTCTTTGGGAGGGTTTAAACTAACTCTGCAGGGGCATGGGAACCTGGACTGTAGCTTTAGGGTACAGGACCTGGAGTGTAGGGAGGTTAGGAACATGGCATCGATCTCGAAGGAGGGTACCTGTAAACAGGAAGGTGGCTTGAAGTGTGTATACTTCAATGCCAGAAGTATAAGAAATAAGGTAGGTGAACTTGCAGCGTGGGTTGGTACCTGGGACTTCGATGTTGTGGCCATTACAGAGACGTGGGTAGAACAGGGACAGGATTGGCTGTTGCAGGTTCCAGGGTTTAAATGTTTTAGTAGGGTCAGAGGTGGGGGTAAAAGAGGGGGAGGTGTGGCATTGCTTGTCAAAGATAGTATTACAGCGGTGGAAAGGACGATGGATGAAGACTTGCCATCTGAGGTAGCTTGGGCTGAGCTTAGAAATAGGAAAGGTGAGGTCACCCTGTTAGGAGTTTTCTACAGGCCTCCTAATAGTCCTAGAGACGTAGAGGAAAGTATTGCAAGGATGATTCAGGAGAAGAGTGAAAGTAATAGGGTGGTTGTTATGGGGGACTTTAACTTCCCAGATATTGACTGGGAGAGCTATAGCTCGAGTACGTTAGATGGGTCAGTGTTTGTCCAATGTGTGCAGGAGGATTTCCTGACACAATATGTAGACAGGCCAACAAGAGGTGAGGCTATACTGGATTTGGTTCTAGGTAATGAACCAGGCCAGGTGTTAGAATTGGAGGTAGGTGAGCACTTCGGGGACAGTGACCACAACTCGGTGACTTTTACTTTAGTGATGGAGAGGGATAAGTGTGCACTGCAGGTCAAGAGTTATAGCTGGGGGCAGGGAAATTATGATGTGGTGAGGCATGGCTTAGGATGCTTGGCTTGGAAAAGTAGGCTTCAAGGGAAGAACACAAATGATATGTGGAGATTGTTCAAGGAGCAGCTACTGAGTGTCCTTGATAAGTATGTACCAGTCAGGCAGGGAGTAAAGGGTCGTGTGAGGGAGCCGTGGTTTAATAAGGAATTGGAATCCCTTGTGAAAGGGAAGAGGGCGGCCTATGTAAAGATGAGGCGTGAAGGTTCAGTTGGGGTGATTGAGAGTTATAAGGTAGCCAGGAAGGATCTAAAGAGAGAGCTAAGAGCAGCAAGGAGGGGACATGAAAAGTCCTTAGTTGGTAGGATTAGGGAAAACCCAAAGGTTTTCTATAGGTATGTCACGAACAAAAGGATGACTAGGGTAGGAATAGGTCCCGTCAAGGATAGTAGTGGGAAGTTGCGTGTGGAGGCTGAAGAAATTGGGGAGACACTGAATGAATACTTTTCGTCAGTATTCACTCAGGAACAGGACATTGTTGCTGATGTGAATATTGAGTCACAATTAATTAGAATGGATGACTTTGAGCTATGTAGGGAAGAGGTGTTGGAAATTCTGGAAAGGGTGAATGTAGATAAGGCCCCTGGGCCTGATGGCATTTATCCTAGGATTCTCTGGGAAGCAAGGGAGAGATTGCAGAGCCATTGGCCTTGATTTTTATGTCCTCATTGTCTACAGGAATAGTGCCAGAAGACTGGAGGATAGCAAATGTGGTTCCCTTGTTCAAGAAGGGGAGTAGGGATGACCCTAGTAACTATAGGCCGGTGAGTCTCACTTCTGTTGTGGGCAAAGTCTTAGAGAGAATTGTAAGGGATAGGATTTATGAACATCTGGATAGGAATAATGTGATCAAGGACAGTCAGCATGGTTTTGTGAAGGGCAGGTCGTGCCTCACAATCCTTATTGAATTCTTTGAGAAGGTGACTAAGGAGGTGGATGAGGGTAAAGCAGTAGATGTGGTGTATATGGATTTTAGTAAGGCGTTTGATAAGGTACCCCATGGTAGGCTACTGCAAAAAATACAGAGGTATGGCATTGAGGGTGAGTTGGAAGTTTGGATTAGGAATTGGCTGGCTGGAAGAAGACAGAGGGTAGTAGTTGATGGTAAAGGTTCATTTTGGAGTGCAGTTACTAGCGGTGTTCCGCAAGGATCTGTTTTGGGACCATTGCTGTTTGTCATTTTTATAAATGACCTGGAGGAGAGGTGAGCAAGTTTGCGGATGATACGAAAGTCGGTGGAGTTGTTGACAGTGAGGAAGGATGTGGTAGGTTACAGAGGGATATAGATAAGCTGCAGAGTTGGGCAGAAAGGTGGCAAATGGAGTTCAAGATTGTATGAGGAAAAGCTGAGGCACTTGGGGCTGTTCTCATTGGAGAAAAGAAGGTTTAGGGGTAACTTGATAGAGGTGTACAAGATGATTAGGGGTTTAGATAGGGTTGACCATGAGAACCTTTTTCCACGTATGGAGTCAGATATTACGAGGGGGCAAACTTTAAATTAAGGGGTGGTAGATATAGGACAGATGTTAGGGGTAGATTCTTTACTCAGCGAGTCGTGAGTTCATGGAATGCCCTGCCAGTAGCAGTGGTGGACTCTCCCTCTTTATGGGCATTTAAACGGGCATTGGATAGGCATATGGAGGAAAGTGGGCTAGTGTAGGTTAGGTGGGCTTGGGTCGGCACAACATCGAGGGCCGAAGGGCCTGTACTGCGCTGTATTTTTCTGTGTTCTATGTTCTATGATTAGGGATAGTCAACATGGCTTTGTGCGTGGGAAATCATGTCTCACAAACTTGATTGAGTTTTTTGAAGAAGTAACAAAGAGGATTGATGAGGGCAGAGCAGTAGATGTGATCTATATGGACTTCAGTAAGGCGTTTGACAAGATTCCCCATGGGAGACTGGTTAATAAGGTTAGATCTCATGGAATATAGGGATAACTAGCCATTTGGATACAAAACTGGCTCAAAAGTAGAAGACAGAGGTTGGTGGTGGAGGGTTGCTTTTCAGACTGGAGACCTGTTACCAGTGGAGTGCCACAAGGATCGGTGCTGGGTCCTCTACCTTTCATCATTTATATAAATAATTTGGATGTGAACATAAGAGATGCAGTTAGTAAGTTTGCAGATAACACCAAAATTGTAGGTTACCTCAGATTACAACAGGATCTGGACCAGATGGGCCAATGGGCTGAGAAGTGGCAGATGGAGTTTAATTCAGATAAATGTGAGGCGCTGAATTTTGGGAAAGCAAATCTTAGCAGGACTTATACACTTAATGGTAAGGTCATAGGGAATGTTTCTGAACAAAGAGACCTTGGAGTGCACGTTCATAGCTCCTTGCAAGTAGACTCACAGGTAGATAGGATAGTGAAGAAGGCATTTGGTATGCTTTCCTTTATTGGTCAGAGTATTGAGTACAGGAGTTGGGAGGTCATGTTGTGGCTGTACAGGACACTGGTTAGGTCACTGTTGGAATATTGCGTGCAATTCTGGTTCTCCTTCCTATTGGAAAGATGTTGTGAAACTTGAAAGGGTTCAGAAAAGATATGCGAGGATGTTGCCAGGTTTGGAGGATCTGAGCTACAGGGGGAGGTTGAACAGGCTGGGGCTGTTTTCCCTGGAGTGTTGGAGGCTGAGGAGTGACCTTATAGAGGTTTACAAAATTATAAGGGGCATGGATTGAGTAAATAGGCAAAGTTTTTTCTCTGGTGCGAGGGAGTCCAGAACTAGAGGGCATAGGTTTAGGGTGAGAGGGGAAAGATATAAAAGAGACCTAAGGGGCAACTTTTTCACTCAGAGGGTGGTACGTGTATGGAATGAGCTGCCAGAGGAAGTGGTGGAGGCTGGTACAATTGCAACATTTAAGAGGCATCTGGATGGGTATATGAATAGGAAGGGTTTGGAGGGATATGGGCCGGGTGCTGGCAGGTGGGACTAGATTGGCTTTGGATATCTGGTTGGCATAGACAGGATGGACCGAAGGGTCTGTTTCCGTGCTGTACATCTAGAACCTAGAACATACAACAGAACAGCACAGAACAGGCCTTTCAGCCCATGATTTTGTGCCAACCATTGATCCTCATGTGAGGTAAACCTAATGTACAAACCCTCATATTTCTGTGACCATATACATGTCCAGTAGTCTCTTAAATGTCCCCAATGACCTTGCTTCCACAACTGCTGCTGGCAACGCATTCCATGTTCTCACAACTCTGTGTAAAGAACCCGCCGCTGACATCCCCTCTATACTTTCCTCCACCTGCTGAAAGCTATGACCCCTCGTGTTGGTCATTTCTGCCCTGGGAAATTGTCTCTGGCTATCGACTCTATCTATGCCTCTCATTATCTTGTTTACCTCAATTAGATCCCCTCTTCTCCTCCTTTTCTCCAATGAAAACAGTCTGAGCTCAGTCAACCTCTCTTCATAAGATAAGCCCTCCAGTCCAGGCAGCATCCTGGTAAACCTCCTCTGATCCCTCTCCAAAGCATCCACATCTTTCCTATAATAGGGTGACCAGAACTGGACACAGTATTCCAAATGCAATCTAACCAAAGTTTTATAGAGCACAAGATCTCACGGCTCTTAAATTCAATCCCCCTGTTAATGAAAGCCTAAACACTATATGCTTTCTTAACAATCCTATCCACTTGGGAGCCATTTTAAGGGATCTATGTACCTGCACCCCAAGATCTCTCTGTTCCTCCACACTGCCAAGAATCCTATCCTTAATCCTGTACTCAGGTTTCAAATTTGACCTTCCAAAATGCATCACCTCGCATCTATCCAGGTTGAGCTCCATCTGCCACCTCTCAGCCCATCTCTGCATCCTGTCAATGTCCTGCTGCAGCCTACAACAGCCCTCTATACTGTCAACGACACCTCCAACCTTTGTGTCATCTGCAAACTTGCTGACCCATCCTTCAATCCCCTCATCCAAGTCATTAATAAAAATTACAAACAGTAGAGGCCCAAGGACAGAGCCCTGTGAAACACCACTCTCCACAGACTTCCAGGCAGAATATTTTCCTTCTACTACCGCTCGCTGTCTTTTGTTGGCCAGCCAATTCTGTATCCAGCTGCAAATGTGTTGCTGGTCAAAGCACAGCAGGTTAGGCAGCATCTCAGGAATAGAGAATTCGACGTTTCGAGAAGGGCTCATGCTCGAAACGTCGAATTCTCTATTCCTGAGATGCTGCCTAACCTGCTGTGCTTTGACCAGCAACACATTTGCAGCTGTGATCTCCAGCATCTGCAGACCTCATTTTTTACTCGAAAATTCTGTATCCAGACAGCTATGTTCCCCTGAATCCCATTCCTCCTGACCTTCTGAATGAGCCTACCAAGGGGAATCTTATCAAATGCCTTGTTGAATTCCATATACACCACATCCACAGCTCGACCCTCATCAACTTTTCTAGTCACATCCTCAAAGAACTCGATAAGGTTTGTGAGGCATGACCTGCCCCTCACATAGCCGTGCTGACTGCATTTAATCAAGCCATGCTCTTCCAGATGGTCATAATTCCTATCCTTCAGAATCCTTTCTAACACCTTGCAGACGACAGGCGTGAGACTTACTGGTCTGTAATTGCTGGGGATTTCCCTATTTCCTTTCCTGAAGAGAGGAATTACATTTGCCTCTCTCCAGTCCTCAGGTACGACTCCAGTGGAGAGCGAGGATGAAAAGATCTTCGCTATTACTCTGTGTTTGAAACACTTTGAGACACAAAGAGAAATGGAGGTTGGACACCTTTTATAGAGTCATACAGCATGGAAACAGACTCTTCACTTCAAATGTCTAGATTAGAGTGTTGCTAGAAAAGTACAGCAGGTCAGGCAGCATCCAAGGACCAGGAAAATCGCCTTTTTGCCCAAAACATTGATTTTCCTGCTCCTCGGATGCTGCCTAACCTGCTGTGTTTTTCCAGCACCACTCTGATCTAGACTCTGATTTCCAGCATCTGCAGTACCCACTTTTGCATTTTCTTTTCAAATGCCAATTGATACTAACTCAATTGTTAAATTTATATCTAAGCTACACAAATAATTGTTAAACAAGAGTATCGGGGGATATGGGCCCAAGGCAGGTATATGGAATTCGCTAACTTTTATTGAAGATCGGAGCAGGGTGAAGGTGCTGAATGGCCAACTCCTGTTTCCATGTCATTGTCCAAATGCGTAGAAACAAGAACCAACATTCCACCTGCCTTCCTGATTACCTGCTACCTTGTGTTGCAGCTTTCTGCAGTTTTTCTCCATTCCAAAATGGACAACTATGCATTTTCCCACTTGTCAACACTTTGCCCGCTTACTTAACCTTTCAATAGATTGGGCGGTACGGTGGTTAGCACTGCTGCCTCACAGCGCCAAAGACCCGGGTTCAATTCCCACCTCAGGCGACTGACTGTGTGGAGTTTGCACATTCTCCCCGTGTCTGCGTGGGTTTCCTCCGGGTGCTCCGGTTTCCTCCCACAGTCCAAAAATGTGCGGGTCAGGTGAATTGGCCATGCTAAATTGCCCGTAGTGTTAGATAAGGGGTAAATGTAGTGGTGTGGGTGGGTTGCGCTTCGGCGGGTCGGTGTGGACTTGTTGGGCTGAAGGGCCTGTTTCCACACTGTAAGTAATCTAATATCTCTGCTAACTGTTTGCTTCCCTCCTACAGCCTGACTTTCCACCTATTTTGGTGTTTTTTGTACATTTGGCTAGAGTATATTTTCTTCCTTTGTTCAAATCATTTACATATATTTAAGCCATTAATATGTTGTATTTTATATACATATATATGTATATATATTGTATACAGTTGCGGACTTTGCACTGATCCCTGTGGAACCTCATTGGTCATAGGTGATCAACCTGAAAAAAAAAGAACCCCTTCTCCCCACTTGCCATTTCCTGCATGTTCTCTATCCAGGCCAATATCCTCCCTCGAACACCACGGGCTCTTGTCTTACAGCTTCAGCTATTGTGAAGTACTTTGTTGAACACCTTCTAGAAGTACTGGTTCCCCTCTATCCACTCTGGTTGAGACTTCTTCAAAAAAGCTTGAATACTTTAGTCAGATAGAATTTTCCTTTAATAAAGCTATGCTGATTCTGCTTGATTAGATTGTGATTTCTTTAGATTAGATTAGATTAGATTGTCTACGTGTGGGAACAGGCCCTTCGGCCCAACAAGTCCACATCACCCCTCCGAAGAGTAACCCACCCTAACCCATTTCCCTACTATATTTACCCCTGATTAACACACCTGACACTGCAGGCACTTTAGCATGGCCAATTCACCCTGACCTGCACATTTGTGGACTTTGGGAGGAAACCGGAGCACCCGGAGGAAACCCACACAGACACAGGGAGAATGTGCAAACTCCACACAGACAGGCGGGAATCGAACAGAAATGCGGAGACATTTCTTCAGCCAGAGGGTGGTGGGCCTGTGGAATTCATTGCCACAGAGTGCAGTGGAGGCCGGGACGCTAAATGTCTTCAAGACAGAGATTGATAGATTCTTGATGTCTCGAGGAATTAAGGGCTATGGGGAGAATGCGGGTAAGTGGAGTTGAAATGCTCATCAGCCATGATTGAATGGTGGAGTGGACTCGATGGGCCAAATGGCCTTACTTCCACTCCTATATCTTATGGTCTTACTTCACAGGGGATCTGAGATCATTTAAAACTGCCTCATGTCAGGTTGTTCTGCCATAGCATATGTTTCGTTCACATGAATTTGCCGTAATGAAATTGACAAATTGGGGACTGTCTCTAAAGCACAAACTTTTAAAATGTGTGTTGGCAGTAACATGATTATGTTGCCAACACTTTAAGGTTGTTTGTAGAGTGTGATTTTCTATAACACAGTATACAAGACCTACCTGCATTCATCATCAGGATCTGATATTGTCTGCTCCTTTGTTGGCATCATGCCATTCTGCTTTAGGAAATTATCCCTAATGCACGCTATAAATCCTTTATTGTAGCTACTCTTTCCCATTTGATTGGGCCTAGTCCACATGAAGCTTAAAGCCATTTGTAATAATTGCTCTACTGTTTTTACATGCTTTGATTATTTGTTGAGTTACAACAAACTTTATTTTAATAGACAGTCTATAAACTAGCTCGCTCAATAAACCGGCAAAAATTATATCCTTCAAATACTGAACGTTTACTGTGTTATCATCATCTCAAGTAGTCAGCTGAGGATGTAAGTGAGAAGCCTCTCTATGTGAAGAGCCTAGCTAGAATAAAGCAGCCAGAACTGGACACAATATTCCAAATGTGGTCTCACCAGGGACTTGTAGAGCTGCAGCTCTTAAACTCAATCCTCCTGTGAATGAAAGCCAACACACCATACACCTTCTTAACAACCCTATCAACTTCTTTGGCAACTTTGAGGGATCTATGGACATGAACCTTAAGATCCCTCTGATTCTCCACACAGCCAAGAATCTTACCTTTAACCCTGTATTCTGCACTCAAATTCAAGCTTCCAAAATGAATCACTTCACACTTTTCCAGGTTGAACTCCATCTGCCACTTCTCAGCCCAGTTCTGCATCATGTCAATGTCCCATTGCAACCTACCACAGCCCTCCGCACTATCTACCACTCCACCAACCTTCATGTCATTGGTAAACTTACTAATCCACCCTTCCACTTCCTCATCCAAGTCATTGACAAAAATCATAAAGAGCAGAAGTCCCAGAACAGATCCCTGCAGAACAACACTAGTCACTGAGCTCTAGGCTGAATACTTTCCATCTGCTACCACCCTCTGTCTTCTATGTACCAGCCAATTCTGTATCAGGTTTCCCTGTATCCCATGCTTCCTTACTTTCTGAATGAGCCTACCAGGGGAACCTTATCAAATGCTTTGCTAAAATCCATGTATACCACATCCACTGCTCTACCTTCACCAACCTGTTTTGTCACATCCTTAAAAGAATTTAATAAGGTTTGTGAGGCATGACCTGCCCCTCACAAAGTCATGATTTGAAGGTGCTAGTGCTGGACCTAGGTAGACCTAGTTAAAACTTGCACAATACCGGGTTATAGCCCAATAGGTTTATTTGGAAGCACTAGCAATTGGGGCAGCATGGTGGCTCAGTGCTTAGCACTGCTACCTCACAGCTCTCGGGTCCTGGGTTCGATTCCAGTCTTGGGTGATTGTCTGTGTGGACATTTGCACATTCTCCCCGTATCTGTGTGGGCTTCCCACAATTCAAGGATGTGCAGGTTAGGTGAATTGGCCATGTTAAATTGCCCATAGTGTTCAGGGATGTGTAAGTTAGGTGCATGAGTCAGGGATAAATGTAGGGAAATGGGTCTGGGTGGGATATTCTTCAGAGGGTTAGTGTGGACTTGTTGGACTGAATTGCCTGTTTCCACACTGTAGGGAATCTAATTTAGTAACTTTCAAGGTACCGACTCTTCATCAGGTGGCAATGCTTCCAAATAACCCCTGGTGTTAAACCCACAAAGTCATGCTGATTATCTTTAATCAAGCTATGCTCTTCTAAATAATCATAAATCCTGTCTCTCAGAATCCTCTTCAATAATTCGGCCACCACTGACATCTGTAATTCCTAGGATTATCCCTATTCCCTTTCTTGAACAAGGGAGTAACATTTGCCACCGTCCAATCATTTGGTACTACTCCAGTGGATAGTGAGGACATAAAGATCACTGCCAAAAGGTGCAATCTCTTCCCTCCGCTTCCCATTATAACCCACAGTATGTCTCGTCTGGTCCAGGGGACTTATCTATCCTTATAATTTTCAAACTTTACTGCACATTCTCCTTCTTTACATCAACCTGTTTAAGCATATCAGTCCATTTCACATTGTCCTCAGAAACATCAATGTCCCTCTGAGTAATGAATACTGAGGCAAAGTATTCATTAAGGACCTCCTCTACCTCCTCCGACTCCAGGCACAGGTTCCCTCCACTATCCCTGATCACCCTAACCTCACTCTGGTTATCCTCTTGTTCCTCACATAAGTGTAGTATGCCTTACGCCTTAATCCTATTCACCAAGGCTTTTTCATGCCCCCTTCTAGCTCTCCTAAGTCCATTTTTAGTTCCTTCCTGGCTTCTTTGTAACCCTGTAAAGTCCTGTCTGATCCTCGCTTCCTCAACCTTAAGCTTCCTTCTTCCTCTTGACCAGATGTTGCACACCTCTTGTTACCCAAGGTTCCTTCACCTTACCATCCCATCCTTGCCTCAGTGGAACAAACGTATCCAGCTCTAACAGCAAGTGCTCCCTAAACAATCTCCACATTTCTGTCATGCATTTCCCTGAGAACATCTGTTTCCAATTTATGCTTCACAGTTCAGGCCTAATAGCTTTGTAATTCCCCCCTCCCCCAATTAACTATTTTCCCATACTGTCTGCTCCTATCCCTCTCCTTGGGTATAATAAAGGTCAGAGAGTTGTGATCACTTTAACTGAAATGCTCCCCCACTGAGAGATCTGACACCTGGCCGGGTTTGTTGCCAAGTACCAAATCCAATATGGCCTCTCCCCAGTCGGCCTATTGTGTCAGGAATCATTCCTGGACACACCTGACAAAAGCTGCTCAATCCAAACTATTTGTGCTAAGGAGGTTCCAATCAATATTCCTTCCAATCAAGGGAAGTTGAATATTTACATATTCTGTCCCTTTTTATTAGATTAGATTAAGATTAATTACAGTGTGGGAACAGGCCCTTCAGCCCAACAAGTCCACACCGACCCTCCGAAGAACAACCCACCCAGACCCATTCCCCTACATTTACCTCTGACTAATGCACCTAACACTACGGGCAGTTTAGCACGACCAATTCACCTGACCCGCACATCTTTGGACTGTGGGAGGAAACCAGAGCACCCGGAGGAAACCCACGCAGACACAGGGAGAACGTGCAAACTCCACACAGTCAGTCGCCTGAGGCGGGAATTGAACCCGGGTCTCTGGCGCTGTGAGACAGCAGTGCTAACCACTGAGCCACCGTGCCGCCCGTACCACTGTGCCGCCCATTTTCTGGTAACAACCAGCCAATTACTAATCTACGCTGCTACCTTTCCTTTCATCCATGATTTTCCAATTTTCTATGCAACTGACCGCTCCCCCCACTCCCACAAACAAGCCCCTTCTCAAATAATGGCGCCAATGTCTACCAAATTCAATCTATTTCTCCCCCATCATTAAGCCAGCCGTTATCTCCTTTATCTTGCTAACCCTGTACCAGTTAACTCATGTCTGAGGTCATAATCCAGAGATTTATACCTTTATGGCTCTACTTTTTTAGAAAGCTCTTAATAACTCAAATTCCATCAACGGAACCTCTTTCTAACGATATCACTGATTCCAATTTCCAGTTCCTGGTCCCTGTCTTCATTCCTGTTGCCGGTCCCTATCCCTATTCCCTGTCCCTTTTCCCATTCCCAGTCCCCGGTCCCTATTCCCTTGTTCCTGTTCCCGGTCCTTATCCCCATCACCATTCCCGGTGCCTGTTCCCATTCCCTGAACCTGTCTCCGTTCCCTGTCCCTGTCCCTGTCCCCGGTTCTCAGTTATCTTCACCATGGACATCCAGTCCCTGTACACCTCCATCCCCCATCACGTACCTTCTGTCCAAAATCCACAAACCTGCCTGCCCCGGCCGACCCATTGTCTCAGCCTGCTCCTGCCCCACCGAACTCATCTCCCAATACCTCGACACGGTTCTGTCCCCTTTAGTCCAAGAACTCCCCACCTACGTTCGGGACACCACCCACGCCCTCCACCTCCTCCAGGATTTTCGCTTCCCCGGTCCCCAACGCCTTATCTTCACAATGGACATCCAGTCCCTATACACCTCCATCCCCCATCACGAAGGACTCAAAGCCCTCCGCTTCTTCCTTTCCCGCCGCACCAACCAGTACCCTTCCACTGACACCCTCCTTTGACTGACTGAACTGGTCCTCACCCTGAATAACTTCTCTTTCCAATCCTCCCACTTCCTCCAAACCAAAGGAGTTGCCATGGGCACCCGCATGGGCCCCAGCTATGCCTGTCTCTTCGTCGGATATGTGGAACAGTCCATCTTCCGCAACTACACTGGCACCACCCCCCCACCTTTTCCTCCGCTACATCGATGACTGTATCGGCGCTGCCTCGTGCTCCCACGAGGAGGTTGAACAGTTCATCAACTTTACTAACACCTTCCATCCCAACCTCAAATTCACCTGGACTGTCTCAGACTCCTCCATCCCCTTCCTAGACCTTTTCATTTCTATCTCGGGCGACTGAATCAACACGGACATCTATTATAAACCAACTGACTCCCACAGCTACCTGGACTACACCTCCTCCCACCCTGCCCCTGAAAAAAACGCCATCCCATATTCCCAATTCCTTCGTCTCCGCCGCATCTGCTCCCAGGAGGACCAATTCCAACACCGTACAGCCCAGATGGCCTCCTTCTTCAAAGACCACAATTTCCCCCCAAACGTGATCGACGATGCCCTCCACCGCATCTCCTCCACTTCCCGCTCCTCCGCCCTTGAGCTCCGCCCCTCCAACCGCCACCAGGACAGAACCCCACTGGTTCTCACCTACCACCCCACCAATCTCCGTATACAGCGTATCATCCGCTGTCATTTCCGCCACCTCCAAACGGACCCCACCACCGGGGATATATTTCTCTCCCCTCCCCTATCAGCGTTCCAAAAAGACCATTCCCTCCGTGACTCCCTCGTCAGGTCCACACCCCCCACCAACCCAACCTCCACTCCCGGCACCTTCCCCTGCAACCGCAGGAAATGCAAAACTTGCGCCCACGCCTCCTCCCTTACTTCTCTCCAAGGCCCCAAGGGATCCTTCCATATAGAACATAGAACATAGAAAAATACAGCGCAGTACAGGCCCTTCGGCCCTCGATGTTGCGCTGACCAAAGTCTACCTAACCTACACTAGCCCAATAACCTCCATATGCTTATCCAATGCCCGCTTAAATGACCATAAAGAGGGAGAGTTCACCACTGCTACAGGCAGGGCATTCCATGAACACACAACCCACTGAGTAAAGAATCTACCCCTAACATCTGTCCTATACCTACCACCCCTTAATTTAAAGCTGTGTCCCCTAGTAACAGCTGACTCCATTAACAGAAAAAGGTTCTCAGTGTCTACCCTATCTAAACCCCTAATCATCTTGTACACCTCTATCAAGTCACCCTTAAACCTTTTTTTCTCCAATGAGAACAGCCCCAAGTGCCTCAGCCTTTCCTCATACGATCTTCCTACCATACCAGGCAACATCCTGGTAAACCTCCTCTGCACTCGTTCCAATGCCTCCACATCCTTCCTATAGCATGGCGACCAAAACTGCACACAATACTCCAGATGCAGCCGCACCAGAGTCTTATACAACTGCAACATGACCTCAGGACTCTGGAACTCAATTCCTCTACCAATAAAGCCCAGTACACCATACGCCTTCTTCACAGCACTATTTACCTGGGTGGCAACTTTCAGAGATCTGTGTACTTGGACACCAAGATCCCTCTGCTCATCCACACTACCAAGTAGCCTACCATTAGCCCAGTAATCCATCTTCTTGTTACTCCTACAAAAGTGAATGACTTCACACTTAGCTACATTGAATTCCATTTGCCACCTTTCTGCCCAGCTCTGCAACTTATCTATATCCCGCTGTAACCTGCCACATCCTTCTTCGCTGTCCACAACTCCACCGATTTTCGTGTCATCCGCAAACTTGCTCACCCAGCTTTCAAGCCCCTCCTCTAGATCATTTATAAAAATGACAAACAGCAATGGTCCCAAAACAGATCCTTGTGGAACACCGCTAGTAACTGCACTCCAAGATGAACCTATACCATCAACTACTACCCTCTGTCTCCTTCCAGCCAGCCAATTCCTAATCCAAACCTCTAATGCACCATCAATGCCATACCTCCGTAGTTTTTGCATTAGCCTACCATGGGGTACCTTATCGAACGCCTTGCTAAAATCCATATACACCACATCTACTGCTTTACCCTCGTCCACCTCCTTAGTCACCTTCTCAATGAACTCAATAAGGATTGTGAGGCACGACCTGCCCTTCACAAAACCATGCTGACTATCCTTGATCACATTATTCCTATCCAGATGTTCATAAATCCTATCCCTTACAATTCTCTCTAAGACTTTGCCCACAACAGAAGTGAGACTCACTGGCCTATAGTTACTCGGGCTATCCCTACTCCCCTTCTTGAACAAGGGGACCACATTTGCTATCCTCCAGTCTTCTGGCACAATTCCTGTAGACAACGAGGACATAAAAATCAAGGCCAATGGCTCTGCTATCTCCTCCCTAGCTTCCCAGAGGATCCTAGGATAAATGCCATCAGGCCCAGGGGACTTATCTATTTTCATCCTTTCCAGTATTCCTCAGACCTCTTCCCTACATACCTCAAGGTCATTCATTCTAATCACTTGTGACTCAATATTCACATCAGCAATAGTGTCCTGTTCCTGAGTGAATACTGACGAAAAGTATTAGTGTCTCTCCAATCTCCTCCGCCTCCACACACAACTTCCCACTACTATCCTTGACTGGACCGATACCTACCCTAGTCATCCTTTTATTCCTGACATACCTATAGAAAGCCTTTGGGTTTTCCCTAATCCTACCAACTAAAGACTTTTCATGTCCCCTTCTCGCTGCTCTTAGCTCTCTCTTTAGATCCTTCCTGGCTACCTTATAACTCTCAATCGCCCCAACTGAACCTTCACGCCTCATCTTTACATAGGCCGCCCTCTTCCCTTTAAGAAGGGATTCCAATTCCTTATTAAACCACGGCTCCCTCACAAGACCCTTTACGCCCTGCCTGACTGGTACATACTTATCAAGGACACTCAGTAGCTGCTCCTTGAACAATCTCCACATATCATTTGTGTTCTTCCCTTGAAGCCTACTTTTCCAATCCACGCATCCTAAGTCATGCCTCACTGCATCATAATTTCCCTGCCCCCAGCTATAACTCTTGCCCTGCGGCGCACACTTATCCTTCTCCATCACTAAAGTAAAAATCACCGAGTTGTGGTCACTGTCCCCGAAGTGCTCACCTACCTCCAAGTCTAACACCTGGCCTGGTTCATTACCTAGAACCAAATCCAGTATAGCCTCACCTCTTGTTGGCCTGTCTACATATTGTGTCAGGGGACCCTCCTGCACACATTGGACAAACACCGACCCATCTAACGTACTCGAATTATAGCTTTCCCAGTCAATATCTGGGAAGTTAAAGTCCCCCATAACAACCACCCTGCTACTTTCACTCTTCTCCTGAATCATCCTCGCAATACTTTCCTCTACTTCTCTCGGACTATTAGGAGGCCTGTAGAAAACTCCTAACAGGGTGACCTCACCTTTCCTATTTCTAACCTCAGCCCAAACTACCTCAGATGGCAAGTCTTCCTCCATCGTCCTTTCCACCGCTGTAATACTATCCTTGACAAGCAATGCCGCACCTCCTCCTCTTTTACCCCCATCTCTGACCCTGCTAAAACATTTAAACCCTGGAACCTGCAATAGCCATTCCTGCCCCTGTTCTACCCATGTCTCTGTAATGGCCACAACATCGAAGTCCCAGGTACCAACCCACGCTGCAAGTTCACCTACCTTATTTCTTATACTTCTGGCATTGAAGTATACACACTTCAAGCCACCTTTCTGTTTACAGGCACCCTCCTTCGAGATCGATGCCATGTTCATAACCTCCCTACACTCAAGGTCCTGTACACTAAAGCTGCAGCCCAGGTTCCCATGCCCCTGCAGAGTTAGTTTAAACCCTCCCAAAGAGCACTAGCAAACCTCCCCCCAAGGATGCTGGTGCCCCTCAGGTTCAGGTGTAGACCATGTGTTTATAGAGGTCCCACCTTCCCCAGAAAGAACCCCAGTTGTCCAGAAACCGGAATCCCTCCCTCCTGCACCATCCCTGTAGCCACGCATTTAACTGCTCTCTCTCCCTATTCCTTGACTCTCTATCACGTGGCACAGGTAACAAACCAGAGACAACAACTCTGTTCGTTCTAGCTCTGAGCTTCCAACCTAGCTCCCTGAAAGCCTGCCTGACATCCTCACCCCTCTTCCTACCTATATCGTTGGTGCCAACGTGGACCACGATCTGGGGCTGCTCCCCCTCCCCCTTAAGGACCCGGAAAACATGATCAGAGACATCACGTACCCTTGCACCTGGGAGGCAACATACCAATCGTGAATCTCTGTCGCCCCCACAAAACCGCCTATCTGTGCCCCTCAAATTCTGCCACAAATTCACCTGCACTTCCACGCATATCATTTACTGCATCCACTGCACCCGATGTGGCCTCCTCTATATTGGAGAGACAGCCCACCTACTTGTGGAACGCTTCAGAGAACACCTCTGGGACACGCGGACCAACCAACCCAACCACCCCGTGGCTCAACACTTCAACTCCCCCTCCCACTCCACCAAGGACATGCAGGTCCTTGGACTCCTCCATCGCCAGACCATGGCAACACGACGGCTGGAGGAAGAGCGCCTCATCTTCCGCCTGGGAACCCTCCAACCACAAGGGATGAACTCAGATTTCTCTAGTTTCCTCATTTCTCCTCCCCCCACCTTGTCTCAGTCAAATCCCTCGAACTCAGCACCACCTTCCTAACCTGCAATCTTCTTCCTGACCTCTCCGCCCCCACCCCACTCCGGCCTATCACCCTCACCTTAACCTCCTTCCACCTATCACATCTCCAACGCCCCTCCCCCAAGTCCCTCCTCCCTACCTTTTATCTTAGCCTGCCTGGCACCCTCTCCTCATTCCTGAAGAAGGGCTTATGCCCAAAATGTCGATTCTCCTGTTCCTTGGATGCTGCCTGACCTGCTGCGCTTTTCCAGCAACACATTTTCAGCTCTGATCTCCAGCATCTGCAGACCTCACTTTCTCCCAGTTCTCAGTCCCCATCCACATTCCTGGTCCGGTCCCTATCCTTACCCCTGGTCCCTATCACTATCCCTGTTTCCAGTGCCTGTCCCCATTCTCTGTCCTCATTTCTGGTCCCAGTCCCTACCCCTGACCCTGTTCCCAGTCCCCATCCCTATCCCCAGTCCTTATCCTGATCCCCAGTCCCGATCCCTGTTCCCAGTCCTTATTCCTATCCCTGTTTCTGGTTCCTATCCCTAGTCCCTATCCCCTTTCCTGGTCCCTGTTCCCAGTTCCCCACTCCCAGGTCTATGCTGTTCCTGTTTCCCATCCCTATTCCTGTTCCCAGTCCCTATCTCTATTCCTGTTCCTGGTCCCAGTCCCCTTTCCCAGTCCATGTTCCCATTCCTGTCTCTACCTCCATTCCCTGACCCTAGTGTCTGACCCAGGTCTTTATGGTGGGTCCCGGGCTTTACTGGATCCCAGTCCAGGTTTTACCCACATATTCCCCAGGATTTGGGATTTCACTATTAACAATTCCAGGAGGCCCGGGGCCAGGCAGGGATCGGGGGATCCTGGAATCCAGGGATCAGGGATCGGGGATCGGGGATCGGGGATCGGGGGATCGGGGGATCCGGGGGGATCGGGGCTGATGTTGTTCTTACCTGGAGACTCAGCGCGATCTGTCGAATGTAAATCAGGTTGAGATCCTCCAGGATCCGGATTCTCTCCTCCATCCCAGCTGCTCCCCCACAGGAGACCCCCCCCCCCACTCCGGCTTCTCGCCCAGACCCCGGACCCCGCTCCCCCCCCCCCGGACCCTGCCCCTGGACCCTGCCCCCAGACTCTGCCCCCCCCCGGACTCTGCCCCCAGACCCTGCCCCTTTGGACTCTGCCCCCCCCCCCCCCGTACCCTCCCTCCGGACCCTGCCCCTCCGGACCCTGCCCCCCCCGTACCCTCCCTCCGGACCCTGCCCCTGCCCCCGGACTCTGCCCCCCCACCCCCGTACCCTCCCTCCGGACCCTGCCCCTGGACCCTGCCCCTGCCCCCGTACCCTGCCCCTCCGGACCCTGCCCCCTCCTGGACCCTGCCCCTGGACCCTGCCCCTAGACCCTGCCCCCCCCCCCCCGGACCCTGCCCCTGCCCCCCCGGGTTGAACTCCCCTGTGGTCAGTTTCTGGTTACAGGATCCGTTTACACAAACCGGAGCCGAATCAAAATGTGGATCAGCGCGTCCGGATCCAGCAGCAACCCCGGCTCTGGGCCTCGGACACCTCCCATCCCCATCCCCATCCCCACTCCCACTCCCACTCACTCACATTCATTGCTTGCCAGCTCCACATTCCTGGCTGACAGGAAGCCAGCTGTCTGAATGCTGCTTCTCTCTCTCAGCCCCTCATTGCTCCTGCCCAGGGGCCCTTTGGCTCACACACACACATTACACACACAACAGGCTCCTTTCAGCACAGCCACTCTGCTCAATGCACCAATGTTTACGCTCAAGCAGCTATAACCTCACCAGGAATGTAAAGTTCACGTCCTGCCTGCTTCAGATTCCATCCATGCAAATTACCACCTCTTCAGAAACCTCCCTTTCTTCTCTGAAGCCCTTGAACATACAGCCATCTCTCGGATCAGTTCTATCAAAGAACAAATCTGCTGTCTGTAATAACTATTCCCAACAAGAAAGAGTGTAGGCGCTAGCTCATGACATTACCATAGTTAAATCCCCAGCACTGAAATTCCAGGGGTTACAATAAAATCATGATGAATTACAATGGGCCTCTACAGAAACTACTCCATCCCTCTGCAGATGTTCTTTCCACAAGGATGTGCACAAATCTCTTCCCTAGCCCAGCCCCTTGAGGGCAGTATGCAGAGAGTGATAGAGGCTGTGATCTCTGGTGTGTTCCCTGGGATACAGACCAAGTCAACTATCAGCTATCAACAACATGGTGCCTCAGTAGGGTGGTCAGCACTGCAGCTTCACAGCCTCACCGATCCAGGTTCAATCCCAGCCTCCGGTGACTGTCTGTGTGGAATTTGCTCATTCTCCCTATGTCTGTGTGGGTTTCCTCCCACAATCCAAAGATGTGCAGGTTAGGTGAATTGGCCACGCTAAATTGCCCATAGTATTCAGGAATGTGTAGGTTAGGTGCATTAGTTGGGGTAAATATAGGATGGGGAATGAATCTGGTTGACCCAACTGTAGGGATTCTATGAACTTGGTGAAAGACCATGTTTGGAGTCCCCAAAATCAGTACAAGGAGTTGACGTTGACTGAGTGTTGCAGACTGGTACATTTCAAAGTGCTGAGAGATGTATGAAAGATTGTGGGGGGGATGACTTACCAGGGGCAAGCAACGAGGTTCAGGCCTCTGGCACGGAGCCTGGCCCCGTTGCTCAGAAGGGTAGGGTGGAGAAAGGTAGAGCAATTGTTCTTGGGGACTCGATAGTGAGGGGTACAGACAGACGGTTTTGTGGGGGCGACAGGGACTCACGTTTGGTATGTTGCCTCCCAGGTGCAAGGGTACGTGATGTCGCTGATCGTGTTTTCCGGGTCCTTAAGGGGGAGGGGGAGGGGGAGCAGCCCCAGATCGTGGTCCACGTTGGCACCAACGATATAGGTAGGAAGAAGGGTGAGGATGTAAGGCAGGCTTTCAGGGAGCTAGGTTGGAAGCTCAGAGTTAGAACAAACAGAGTTGTAGTCTCTGGTTTGTTACCCGTGCCACGTGATAGAGAGTCGAGGAACAGGGAGAGAGAGCAGTTAAATGCGTGGCTACAGGGATGGTGCAGGAGGGAGGGATTCCGGTTTCTGGATAACTGGGGTCCTTTCTGGGGAAGGTGGGACCTCTATAAAAAGGATGGTCTACACTTGAACCTGAGGGGCACCAGTATCCTTGGGGGAGGTTTGCTAGTGCTCTTTGGGAGGGTTTAAACTAACTCCGCGGGGGCATGGGAACCAGGACTGTAGCTTTAGGGTACAGGACCTTGAGTGTAGGGAGGTTAGGAATAATGCAGCGATCTCGAAGGAGGGTGACTGTAACCAGAAAGGTGGATTGAAGTGTGTATACTTTAATGCCAGAAGTATAAGGAATAAGGTAGGTGAACTTGCAGCGTGGGTTGGTACCTGGGACTTCGATGTTGTGGCCATTACAGAGACGTGGGTAGAACAGGGACAAGAATGGCTGTTGCACGTTCCAGGGTTCAAATGTTTTAGTAGGATCAGACATGGGGGTAAAAAAGGGGGAGGCGTGGCATTACTTGTCAAAGGCAGTATCACAGCAGTGGAATGGACGATGGAAGAGGACTTGCCATCTGAGGTAGTTTGGGCTGAGGTTAGAAATAGGAAAGGTGAGGTCACCCTGTTAGGTGTTTTCTACAGGCCTCCTAATAGTCCTAGAGAAGTAGAGGATAATATTGCGAGGATGATTCAGGAAAAGAGTGAAGGTAGCAGGGTGGTTGTTATGGGGGACTTTAACTTCCCAGATATTGACTGGGAGAGCTATAGCTCGAGTTCATTAGATGGGTCGGTGTTTGTACAATGTGTGCAGGAGGGTTTCCTGACACAATATGTCGACAGGCCAACAAGAGGGGAGGCTATATTGGATTTGGTTCTAGGTAATGAACCAGGCCAGGTGTTGGACTTGGAGGTAGGTGAGCACTTCGGGGACAGTGACCACAACTCGGTGACTTTTACTTTAGTGATGGAGAGGGATAATCGTGTGCCGCAGGGCAAGAGCTATAGCTGGGGGCAGGGAAATTATGATGCAGTGAGGCATGACTTAGGATGTGTGGATTGGAAAAACAGGCTTCAAGAGAAGAACACTAATGAGATGTGGGGAGTGTTCAAGGAGCAGCTACTGCGTGTCCTCGATAGGTATGTACCAGTCAGGCATGGTGTAAAGGGCCTTGTGAG
The DNA here is from genome assembly GCF_020745735.1 of Hemiscyllium ocellatum. Classification (NCBI taxonomy): domain Eukaryota; kingdom Metazoa; phylum Chordata; class Chondrichthyes; order Orectolobiformes; family Hemiscylliidae; genus Hemiscyllium; species Hemiscyllium ocellatum. The sequence continues at coordinate 1,067,175 of NC_083401.1, read as the reverse complement.
GCAGCCGTGGTTTAGTAAGGAATTGGAGTCCCTTGTGAAAGGGAAGAAGGCGGCATATGTAAAGATGAGGCGTGAAGGTTCAGTTGGGGCGATTGAGAGTTATAAGGTAGCCAGGAAGGAGCTAAAGAGGGAGCTAAGAAAAGCGAGAAGGGGACATGAAAAGTCTTTAGCTGGTAGGATTAGGGAAAACCCAAAGGCTTTCTATAGGTATGTCAAGAATAAAAGGATGACTAGGGTAGGTATCGGTCCAGTCAAGGATAGTAGTGGGAAGTTGTGTGTGGAGGCGGAGGAGATTGGAGAGACATTAAATCAGTACTTTTCATCAGTATTCACTCAGGAACAGGACACTGTTGCTGATGTGAATATGGAATCACAAAAAATTAGAATGGATGCCCTGGAAATATGCAGGGAAGAGGTTTTGGGAATATTGGAAAGGATGAATATAGATAAGTCTCCTGGGCCTGATGGCATTTACCCCAGGATCCTATGGGAAGCTAGGGAGGAGATAGCAGAGCCATTGGCCTGGATTTTTATGTCATCGTTGTCAACAGGAATAGTACCAGAGGACTGGAGGATAGCGAATGTGGTCCCATTGTTCAAGAAAGGGAGTAGGGATAGCCCTAGCAACTATAGGCCAGTGAGTCTGACTTCAGTGGTGGGCAAAGTCTTAGAGAGAATGGTAAGGGATAAGATTTATGAACATCTGGGTAGGAATAACGTGATCAGGGATAGCCAGCATGGTTTTGTGAAGGGCAGGTCGTGCCTCACAAACCTTATTGAGTTCTTTGAGAAGGTGACCAAGGAAGTGGATGAGGGTAAAGCAGTAGATGTTGTGTATATGGATTTTAGTAAGGCGTTCGATAAGGTTCCCCATGGTAGGCTAATGCTAAAACTTCGGAGGTATGGCATTGAGGATACATTAGAGGTTTGGATTAGGAATTGGCTGGCTGGAAGGAGACAGAGGGTAGTAGTTGATGGATTATGTTCATCTTGGAGCGCAGTTACTAGCGGTGTACCACAAGGATCTGTTTTGGGACCATTGCTTTTTGTTATCTTTATAAATGATCTAGAGGAAGGACTTGAAAGCTGGGTAAGCAAGTTTGCGGATGACACAAAAGTCGGTGGAGTTGTGGATAGTGAGGAAGGAAGTGGTAGGTTACAGCGGGATATAGATAAGTTGCAGAGCTGGGCGGAAATGTGGCAAATGGAATTCAATGTAGCTAAGTGCGAAGTCGTTCACTTTGGTAGGAATAACAAGATGATGGATTACTGGGCTAATGGTAGGCTACTTGGTAGTGTGGATGAGCAGAGGGATCTTGGTGTCCATGTACACAGATCTCTGAAAGTTGCCACCCAGGTAAATAGTGCTGTGAGGAAGGCATATGGTGTACTGGGCTTTATTGGCAGAGGAATTGAGTTCCGGAGTCCTGAGGTCATGTTGCAGTTGTATAAGACTCTGGTGCGGCCTCATCTGGAGTATTGTGTGCAGTTTTGGTCGCCATACTATAGGAAGGATGTGGAAGCTTTAGAACGAGTGCAGAGGAGGTTTACCAGGATGTTGCCTGGAATGGTAGGAAAATCTTATGAGGAAAGGCTGAGGCACTTGGGGCTGTTCTCATTGGAGAAGAGAAGGTTTAGGGGAGATCTGATAGAAGTGTATAAGATGATTAGGGGTTTAGATAGGGTAGATACTAAGAACCTTTTACCGCTAATGGAGTCAGGTGTTACTAGGGGACATTGCTTTAAATTAAGGGGTGGTAGGTATAGGACAGATGTTAGGGGTAGATTCTTCACACAGCGGGTTGTGAGTTCATGGAATGCCCTGCCCGTATCAGTGGTGAACTCTCCTTCTTTATGGTCATTTAAGCGGGCATTGGATAAGCATTTGGAAGTTATTGGGCTAGTATAGGTTAGGTAGGATTCGGTCGGCGCAACATCGAGGGCCGAAGGGCCTGTACTGCGCTGTATCCTTCTATGTTCTATGTTCTATTAGGGGAACCTGTTAAGACCCACTGCGGTAGCTCACCGTAAACCAAGCTCTACAATTCTCAGAATTGTCCCAGAGAATAAAGGCTTTTGTTTTAGATTATGAACTGTATTCTAATTTATCTGACTTTCAGATCAAGGTAAATAAAATGTATGGACCAGGTTTCTCTAGTAAACAAGAATTATTATTTTTTATAAATTATTAGATAACAAGAGTCCAGGAACGGTATGCTCCTGTTAGGGGGAAAGGCAAGGCTGGTAGGTGCAGGGAATGCTAGATGGCTAAAGAAATTGAGGTTTTGATTAAGAAAAAAAAGAAGAAAGCATAAGTCAGGTTAGATCGCAGGATAGATCGCGTGAATCCTTAGGAGAGTATGAAGGCAGTAGGGGTATACTTAAGAGGGAAATCAGGAGGGCAAAAAGGGGACATGAGATAGCTTTGGCAAATAGGGTAAGGAGAATTAAAAGTGATTTTACAAATACATTAAGACAAAAGGGTAACTAGGGAGAGAACAGGGCCCCTCAAAGAATCAGCAAGGCGGCCTTTGTGTGGAGTCACAGGAGATAGGAGAGATACTAAACAAGTATTTTGCATCCGTGTTTACTGTGGAGAAAGACATGGAAGACATAGAATGTGGGGAAATAAACAGCAAAATCTTGAAAAATGTCCATATTACAGAGAAGGTGGTGCTGGATGTCTTAAAATGTGTAAAGGTGGATAAATCCTCAGGACCTGATCAGGTGTACCCGAGAACTCTGTGGGATTCTAGAGAAGTGATTGCTGGGCCGCTTGCTGAGATATTTGTATCATCGATAGTCACAGGTGAGGTGCCGGAAGACTGGAGGTTGGCTAAAGTGGTGCCACTGTTTAAGAAAGGCGGTAAGGAAAAGCTAGGGAACTAAAGAGCAGTGAGCCTGACATTGGTGGTGGGCAAGTTGTTGGAGGGAATTCTGAAGGACAAGGATCTACATGTATTTGAAAAGGCAAGGCCTGATAAGGGTTAGTCAGCATGGCTCTGTGCTTGGGAAACCATGTCTCATGAAATTGATTGAGTTTTTGAAGAAATACAAGGAGGATTGATGAGGGCAGAGCGGTAGATGTGATTTGTATGGACTTCAGGAAGGTGTTTGACAAGGTTCCCCATTGGAGATTGATTAGCAAGATTAGATCTGACGGAATAAAGGGAGAACTAGCCACTTGGATACAGAACTGGCTCAAAGGTAGAAGACAAAGGGTGGTGGTGGAGGGTTGTTTTTCAGACTGGAGGTCTGTGACCAGTGGAGTGCCACAAGGATCGGTGCTGGGTTCATTGCTTTCATCATTTATATAAATGATTTGGATGTGAATGTAGGAGGTATGATTCGTAAGTTTGCAGATGACACCAAAATTAGACATGTAGTGGACAGTAAAAAAAGTTACCTCAGAGTACAATGAGATCTTGATCAGGTGGGCCAATGGGCTGAGGAGTGGCAGATGGAATTGAATTTAGATAAATGTGAGGTGCTGCATTTTGGAAAGGCAAATCAGGGCAGGACTTATACACTGAATGGTAAGGTCCTGGGGAGTGTTGCTGAACAAAGAGACCTTGGCGTGTAGGTTCATAGCTCCTTGAAAGTAGAGTTGTAGAAAAACAGGATAGTAAAGAAGGCATTTGGTATCCTTTCCTTTATTGGTCAAAAGGGTATTGAGTACAGGAGTTGGGAGGTCATGTTGTGGCTGTACAGGACATTGGTTAGGGCACTTTTGGAATATTGCGTGCAATTCTAGTCTCCCTGCTGTTGGATTAGATTTTTAGATTTAAATTAGATTCCCTACAGTGTGGAAACAGGCCCTTTGGCCCAACAAGTCCACACCAACCCTCTGAAGAGTAACCCACCCAGACCCATTTCCCTCTGACTAATGCACCTAGCACCATGGGTAATTTAGCATGGGCAATTCACCTGGCCAGCACATCTTTGGACTGTGGGAGGAAACCGGAGCACCCGGAGGAAACCCACGCAGACACGGGGAGAATGTGCAAACTCCACACAGACAATTGCCCAAGGCTGGAATCAAACTGGGTCCCTGGCGCTGTGAGGCAGCAGTGCTAACCACTAAGCCACCATGCAGCTCCAGTGGCCTAATGGATAAGGCACTTGATTTCCCTAAGCCAGGGATTGTGGCTTCAAGTCCCATCTGGTGTGTCTGACACTCCATGACTTGTCCTTGTGGGTGGCACGTAGCTCAGTGTTTAGCATTGTTGCCTCACAGAGCCAGGGACCCGGGTTCAATTGGAAGAGATGTTGTGAAACTTGAAAGGATTCAGAAAAGATTTACAAGGATGTTGCCAGAGTTGGAGGATCTGAGCTACAGGGAGAGGCTGAACAGGCTGGGGCTGTTTTCCCTGGAGCGTCAGAGGCTGAGGGGTGACCTTATAGAGGTTAATAAAATCATCAGGGATATGGATAGGATAAATAGTCAAGGTCTTTTCCCTGGGATGGGTGAGTCCAGAATTTGAGGGGTGTAGGTTTAAGGTGAGAGGGGAAAGATTTAAAAAGGACCTAAGGGGCAACTTTTCCACGCAGAGGATAGTGCGTGTATGGAATGAGCTGTCAGAGGAAGTGGTGGAGGTTGGTACCATGCCAATATTTAAAAGGCATCTGGATGGGTATATGAATAGGAAGGGTTTAGAGGGATATTGGCCAAGTGCTGGCAAGTGGGACTAGATTAATTTGGGATATCTGGTCAGCATGGAGGAGTTGGACCGAAGGCTGTGTTTCTATGCTGTACATCTTTTTGACTCTGTGACTCTCTTAGCCAGACACTATATGATTTCAAGAAGTTGCTGGAGGCCATACTTGGGGTTAAAGGGATCAAAAGATATGGCAACAAATCAGGAACGTGCTACTGAGTTGGGTGATCAGCTGAGGGATGCCAAATGGCCTACTCCTGATCATATTTTCAATGTTTCTATGTAAATAGCTATAAGTCAATAGCTGGAGTAGACTGGAATTACACATTTAGGTAAGTGTGTCACATCAGTGTGATGTATTCAAGAAAGAAATAGGGAGAAGCACAGAGTCAACACCACAATGAAGACAACTGGTAGGGCTAAAACATTTTGTGAACACTGGTTATCTAGGGATAGACAGGATTGGATAAAGAGAAGGGAGATACCAAGGGCTCAAAACAGCTGAGTCTGTCCTGTTGGTGAGACAGGTTATACCTCGTGCCCATCTAGTTTGAGTTATTTGTTGAGACTTCGGAGTGATTGATGCAAGTAAGTGGCTTGCTAGGCCATTTCAGAGGGCAGTTGAATGTCAACCATTTTGCTGTGGGTCTGGAATGACATGTGGGACACACCAGATTAGGATGGCAGATTTCCTTCCCTGAATACCAATATTGAGCCAGATGGTTTTTCTTTTCCAGCCATCAGCTGGCAGGAGCATGTGCTGACATATTTAACTCTCCTTGTTACAATCTGATCTGTTATAATCTGTCCTGGATCTCCCACATAAATGGTCAAGAGGGTACTACAACACCTCTTCTTCAGGTGGCGTAGGAATACAGAGTGCCCATAACGACCCTCACCAACGTTTACAGATACACCACAGGAAGCGTTCTATCCGGGAACATAACAACAACTGCTCTGCCCAGGACCATAAGAAACTGCAGAAGATTGTATGCACAGCCCAATCCAACATGGAAGCCATCCTCCCATCTATGAAAGAAGTGAGGACTGCAGATGCTGGAGACCAAAGTTAAAAAATGTGGTGCTGGAAAAACACAGCAGGCCAGGCAGCATCCGAGGAGCAGGAGAATCGACGTTTCAGGCATAAGCCCTTCTCCTGCTCCTCGGATGCAGCCTGGCCTGCTGTGTTTTTCCAGCACCACATTTTTCAACTCCCACCTATGGACTCCATTTACACAGAGAGGCTGTCAACATCATCAAAGACCCCTCCCACTCTGGTAATACCCTCTTCTAATCTCTTCCGTCAGGTGGAAGACAAACACATATACCAACAAGTTTAAAAACCCAACTGTCTTTAGACTGATGAATGTAACTCCCTAATTTCAAATCTAATGTTGATCTTGCTTTTGTGCACCTTTTTTGCAGGTGTAAGTATATTCCTCACTGGATGTTATGTTGTGCTGCAGCCTGCAGTAGCCCTCTATACTATCAACGACACCTCCAACGTTAGTGTCATCAGCAAATTTACTAACCCACCTCTCAACTAAGTCATTTATAAAAACTACAAAGAGCAGAGGCCCCAAGAACCGAGCTCTGTGGGACCCCACTCAACACTGACCTCCAGGCAGAATACTTTCCATCTACAACCACTCTCTGCCTTCTGTCAGCCAGCCAATTCTGAATCCAGATAGCCAAGTCTCCCGGTATCCCATACTTCCTGACTTTATGAATGAGCCTACCGTGGGGAACCCTAACAAATACCTTGCTGAAATCCATATACACCACATCCACTGCTTGACCTTCAACAACCTGTCTTGTCACCTCCTCAAAGAACTCAATACGATTTGTGAGGCATGACCTGCCCCTCCCAAAATATGGATGAGGAAAAGGTCTGTGGACAGGATGAGCCAGCTGACCACGGCACCATGGTGCAGAAGGCCATTCAAGAGGGGGGAGCAAATAGAGGAGTAGTGGTTATAGGGGATTGTATAACTGGGGGACAGATAGTATCCTATGAGAGCTGGTTTGGGAGTCTCACATGGTGTCTTGCCTGCCCAGTGCCAGGGTGCAGGAAATCTCTGACCGGCTTGAAAGGATATTGGAGTGGGAAGGGGAAGATCCAGTTGTGATCCACTTTGGCACTAACAACATAAGCAAGGCTAGGACGGAGGACTTGTTTGGGGAGTATCAAGCAGTAGGAAGGAAATTAAGGAACAGGTCCTCAAGAGTCATAATCTCTAATTACTACGCGAGCCATGTGCCAATTAGTATAGGGATAAGAAAGTTAGGGATTGGTGTGGGAAAGAAGGATTCCATTTCATGGGGCATTGACATCGTTTTGGAACCAGGAGATCTGTACTGATCAGATGGTCTCCACCTGAACCGATCTGAAACAAGCGTTCTAGCAAAAAAGATAAATAGGCTGGTCAGTAGGACTTATCAAAAAGGCAGGGAGGTGGGCAAAGGGGGTGGGGTTGCCTTGTCAGTTAAGAATGAAAGTCAATCTATGCACTGAATGACATAGGGTCAGATGATGTTGAGTCTGTGTGGGTGGAGTTGAGCAACAACAAAGACAAAGAAACACCATAATGGGCTTTATGTACAGACCTCCTAACAGTGGTCAGGACCAGGGACGCAAGATGTACCGGGAAGTAGATATGGCATGTCAAAAAGGCAAGGTCACGGTGATTATGGGGGACTTCAATATGCAAATGGACTGGGTGAATAATGTTGCCAGTGGATCCAAAGAAAGGGAATTCATGGAATGTTTATAGGATGGCGTTTTGGAACATCATGTGATGGAACCCACAAGGGAGCAGACTATTCTGGATTTAGTGCTATGTAATGAGCCAGACTTTAGAACATAGAACAATACAGCACAGAACAGGCCCTTCGGCCCACGATGTTGTGCCGAACATTTGTCCTGGCTGAAGCACTTATCCATGTACCTATCCAATTCCTGCTTAAAGGTTACCAATGATTCTGACTCTGCCACTCCTATTCTCCATTCCAGGCAACATCCTGGTAAATCTTCTCTGCACCCTCTCCAAAACTTCCACATCTTTCCTAAAGTGAGGCGACCAGAACTGCACACAGTACTCCAAATGTGGCCTAACCAAAGTCCTGTACAGCTGCATCATCACCTCATGACTCTTGAATTCAATCCCTCTGCTAATGAACGCTAATACACCATAGGCCTTCTTACAAGCTCTATCCACCTGAGTGGCAACTTTCAAAGAGCTATGAACATAGACCCCAAGATCCCTCTGTTCCTCCACCTGACTGAGAACCCTACCGTTAACCCTGTATTCCACATTCTTATTTGTCCTTCCAAAATGGACCTCACACTTGGCAGGGTTGAACTCCATCTGCCACTCCTCAGCCCAGCTCTGCATCATATCTAAGTCACTTTGCAGCCGACAACAGCCCTCCTCACTATCCACAACTCCACCAATCTTCGTATCATCTGCAAATTTACTGACCCACCCTTCGACTCCCTCTTCCAAGTCATTAATAAAAATTACAAACAGCAGAGGACCCAGAACTGATCCCTGTGGAACTCCACTTGTAACTGGGCTCCAGGCTGAATATTTACCATCTACCACCACTCTCAGACTTCGACCGGTTAGCCAGGTCTCTATCCAACTGGCCAAACTTCCCACTATCCCATGCCTCCTGACTTTCCGCATAAGCCTACCTTGGGGAACCTTATCAAATGCCTTACTAAAATCCATGTAGGAGGAGAAAGTGAGGTCTGCAGATGCTGGAGATCAGAGCTGAAAATGTGTTGCTGGAAAAGCGCAGGTCAGGCAGCATCCAAGGAACAGGAAATTCGACGTTTCGGGCATAAGCCTGATGAAGGGGTTATGCTCGAAACGTCGAATTTCCTGTTCTTTGGATGCTGCCTGACCTGCTGCGCTTTTCCAGCAACACATTTTCAGCTAAAATCCATGTACACTACATCCACTGCTCTACCCTCATCCACATGCTTGGCCACCTCCTCAAAGAATTCAATAAGATCTTTAGATCAAGTAGATTGGACGGGGCGGTGTTTGTGCAGCGTGTCCAGGAAGCTTTTCTAACTCAGAGGGGAGGCCATATTGGATTTGGTACTTGGTAATGAACCGGGACAAGTGATGGGCTTGTTAGTGGGTGAGCATTTTGGTGATGGTGACCACAATTCTGTGACTTTCACCTTGGTCATGGAGAGAGATAGGTGCGTGTAACAGGGTAGGTTTTACAATTGGGGGAAGGGTAAATACGATGCTGCAAGACAGGATCTGAGGAGCATATATTGGGAGCATAGGCTGTCAGAGAAGGATGTCGTTGAAATGTGGAACTTTTTCAGGGAACAGATACGACGCGTCTTTGATATGTATGTACCTGTCAGGCAGGAAAGAGATGGTCGTGTGAGGGAGCCTTGGTTGACGAGGGAGGTTGAATGTCTAGTAAAGAGGAAGAAGGAGGCTTACATAAGGTTGAGGAAACAGGGTTCAGACAGAGAGTTGGAGGGATACAGGATAGCCTGCAGGGAGCTGAAGAAAGGGATTAGGAGAGCTAAGAGAGGGCATGAAAAATCTTTGGCGGTAGGATCAAGGATAACCCCAAGGCCTTTTATGCGTATGTGAGAAACATGAGAATGACGAGAACGAGGGTAGGTCTGATCAAGGACTGTAGTGGGAGACTGTGTATTGAGTCGGAAGAGATAGGAGAGGTCTTGAACGAGTACTTTTCTTCAGTATTTACAAATGAGAGGGACCGTATTGTTGAAGAGGAGAGTATGAAACAGACTGGTAAGCTAGAGGAGATACTTGTTAGGAAGGAAGATGTGTTGGGCATTTTGAACAACTTGAGGATAGACAAGTCCCCCGGGCCTGATGGGATATATCCTAGGATTATGTGGGAAGCAAGAGATGAAATTGCAGTACCGTTGGCAATGATCTTTTCGTCTTCACTGTCAACGGGGGTGGTACCAGGGGACTGGAGAGTAGCGAATGTTGTGCCCCTGTTCAAAAAAGGGAATAGGGATAACTCCGGGAATTACAGGCCAGTTAGTCTTACTTCGGTGGTAGGCAAAGTAATGGAAAGGGTACTGAGGATTTATGAGTATCTGGAAAGACACTGCTTGATTAGGGACAGCCAGCAATCAATATTTGGGAAGTTGAAGTCGCCCATGACTACGACCCTGTGGCTTCTGCACCTTTCCAAAATCTGTTTCCCCATCTGTTCCTCCACATCTCTGCTGCTATTGGGGGCCTATAGTAAACACCCAACAAGGTGACTGCTCCTTTCCTATTTCTGACTTCAGCCCATACTACCTCCAAAGGCAGATCCCCCTCAAACTTCCTTTCTGCAGCCGTTATACCATTTCTAATTAGCAATGCCACCCCCCCTCCTTTTTTTACCACCCCCTCTCCACCCCCCCCAATCTTAATGAAAGATCTTAATAAAAGATCTTAAAGTAAGGGAACACTTAGGAGGCAGCGATCATAATATGGTTGAGTTCAGTCTGCAGTTTGACAGAGAGAAGGCAAAATCGGATGTAATGGTGTTCCAGTTAAATAAAGGTAATTATGAGGGCATGAGAGAGGAACTGACAAAAATCAGAGCCCAGTGGGGAAGACAGTACAGCAATAATGGCAGGAGATTCTGAGTGTAATTGAGGACACAGGACAGTACAGTCTCTGTACTCATCCCAAAGAAAAGAAAGATTATCCGGGAAGGGATTAGACAACCATGGCTGACGAAGGAACTCAGGAAATGAATCAAAGAATAAAAAGAGATGCTAAAGTGGCCAAGAGCAGTGGGAAAATCAGAAGATTGGGAAGGCTACAAAAACAGAGGATTAAAAAAAGAAAGAAATAAGGAAGGAGAGGATCAATCATGAAGGTAGGCTAGTCAGTAATATTCGAAATAATAAGAAAAGTTTCTTTCAATACATAAGAAACAAACAAGAGGCAAAACTAGACATTGGGCTGCTCCAATGTGATGCTGGAAGGTGTGTGATGGGAGATAAGGAAATAGCTGAAGAACTTAATAAATGCTTTGAGTCAGTCTTCAAAAGACAATAGGTGCAGGAGTAGGCCATTCTGCCCTTCGAGCCAGCACCACCATTCATTATGATCATAGCTGATCATCCTCAATCAGTATCCTGTTCCTGCCTTCTCCCCATGAGGCCACTATCCAGGAGGACCAGTTCCACCACAGAACACACCAGATGGCCTCCTTCTTTAGAGACAGCAATTTCCCTTCCCACGTGGTTGAAGACGCCCTCCAATGTATCTCATCCACATCCTGGACCTCCGCCCTCAAACCTCACCCCTACAACCATAATAAGGACGGAACCCCTCTCGTCCTCACTTTATGCCCTACCAACCTCCGGATAAATCGCATCATCCGCCGACATTTCCGCCACCTCCAAACGGACCCCACCACCAGAGATATATTACCCTCCCCATCCCTTTCCACAAAGACTGTTCCCTCCGTGACTACCTGGTCAGGTCCATGCCCCCACCTACAACCCACCCTCCCCTCCTGGCACCTTCCCCTGCCACCGCAGGAACTGTAAAACCTGCGCCCACACCTCCTCCCTCACCTCTATCCAAGGCCCTAAAGGAGCCTTCCACATCCATCAGAGTTTTACCTGCACATCCACTAATATCATTTATTGTATCCGTTGCTCCCGATGCGGTCTCCTCTACATGGGGAGACTGGGCGCCTCCTAGCAGAGCGCTTTAGGGAACATCTCCGAGACACCCGCACCAATCAACCACACCGCCCCGTGGCCCAACATTTCAACTCCCCCTCCCACTCTGCCGAGGACAGAGAGAGGGAGGGAGAGAGAGAGGGGGGGAAGGAGTCTCTGTGTGTGTGTGTGTGTGTGTCTCCCTCTCTCCCTCCCTCTCTCTGTCTCCTTCCCCCTCCCTCTCTCTCTCTGTCTCCTTCCCCCCCTCTCTCTGTCTCCTTCCCTCTCTCCCTCCCCCTCTCTCTCCTTCCCCACTCTCTCTCTCCTTCCCCCCTCTCTCTCTCTCTCTATCCCTCCCTCTCTCTCTATCCCTCCC